>NC_134644.1:67099280-67256607 GCF_030463565.1 Pelecanus crispus
GGGAAGGGCAGTTGAATACAGCACCAGCTCTTAGGCCTTAGAGCTCTGGTGTGGGAGAAATGGCTGCATGTTTGCACTTCGTGAGCTGGTCTGTGCGGAGTGAGAGTGAGCTTGCGAATGTGTAGTGAGAGTGCTGGGACGCAAGGCAAAAGTACATCCGCAGTGTCTGTCTGGGTGTGAAAGTGCTGGCAAGGGAAGGTGAGGACCAGCAAGAGCATTAAGTCCTTAGAAATATCAAGAGGGAAACATGGCTCTATGTTTTAACTTTGTGAGCTGGTCTGTGCCGCGAGTGAGAGTGAGCTTGCGAATGTGTCTTGGGAGTGGTGGGAGGCAAGGCAAGGGGAGATTCTTAGTGTATGTTTGGCTGTGAAAGCACTGGCAAGGGAAGGTCAGAAACAGCAAGAGCTCTAAGCCCTTAGAGCTCTGGTGTGGTAGAAATGGCTGTATGTTTTAACTTTGTGAGCTGGTCTGTGCGAAGAGTGAGAGTGAGCTTGCGAATGTGTATTGAGAGTGCTGGGAGGCAAGGCAAAAGTACATCCGCAGTGTCTGTCTGGGTGTGAAAGTGCTGGCAAGGGAAGGTGAGGACCAGCAAGAGCATTAAGCCCTTAGAAATATTAAGAGGGAAACATGGCTGTATGTTTTAACTTTGTGAGCTGGTCTGTGCGAAGAGTGAGAGGGAGCTTGCGAATGTGTCTTGGGAGTGGTGGGAGGCAAGGCAAGGGGAGATTCTTAGTGTATGTTTGGCTGTGAAAGCACTGGCAAGGGAAGGTCAGAAACAGCACAGCTCTTAGGCCTTAGAGCTCTGGTGTGGGAGAAATGGCTGTATGTTTTAACTTTGTGAGCTGGTCTGTGCCGAGAGTGAGAGGGAGCTTGAGAATGTGTCTTGGGAGTGGTGGGAGGCAAGGCAAGGGGAGATTTTTAGTGTCTGTCTGGCTGTGAAAGCACTGGCAAGGGAAGGTCAGAAACAGCAGGAGCTCTAAGCCCTTAGAGCTCTGGTGTGGGAGAAATGGCTGTATGTTTTAACTTTGTGAGCTGGTCTGTGCCGAGAGTGAGAGGGAGCTTGCGAATGTGTCTTGGGAGTGGTGGGAGGCAAGGCAAGGGGAGATTCTTAGTGTATGTTTGGCTGTGAAAGCACTGGCAAGGGAAGGTCAGAAACAGCAAGAGCTCTAAGCCCTTAGAGCTCTGGTGTGGTAGAAATGGCTGTATGTTTTAACTTTGTGAGCTGGTCTGTGCCGAGAGTGAGAGTGAGCTTGCGAATGTGTCTTGGGAGTGGTGGGAGGCAAGGCAAGGGGAGATGCCAGGGGGGTGTCTGGCTGTGAGTGCGGTGGGAAGGGCAGTTGAATACAGCACCACCTCTTAGGCCTTAGAGCTCTGGTGTGGGAGAAATGGCTGCATGTTTGCACTTTGTGAGCTGGTCTGTGCGGAGTGAGAGTGAGCTTGCGAATGTGTAGTGAGAGTGCTGGGAGGCAAGGCAAAAGTACATCCGCAGTGTCTGTCTGGGTGTGAAAGTGCTGGCAAGGGAAGGTGAGGACCAGCAAGAGCATTAAGCCCTTAGAAATATCAAGAGGGAAACATGGCTGTATGTTTTAACTTTGTTAGCTGGTCTGTGCCGAGAGTGAGAGTGAGCTTGCGAATGTGTCTTGGGAGTGGTGGGAGGCAAGGCAAGGGGAGATTCTTAGTGTATGTTTGGCTGTGAAATCACTGGCAAGGGAAGGTCAGAAACAGCAGGAGCTCTAAGCCCTTAGAGCTCTGGTGTGGGAGAAATGGCTGGATGTTTTAACTTTGTGAGCTGGTCTGTGCCGAGAGTGAGAGGGAGCTTGAGAATGTGTCTTGGGAGTGGTGGGAGGCAAGGCAAGGGGAGATTCTTAGTGTATGTTTGGCTGTGAAAGCACTGGCAAGGGAAGGTCAGAAACAGCAGGAGCTCTAAGCCCTTAGAGCTCTGGTGTGGTAGAAATGGCTGTATGTTTTAACTTTGTGAGCTGGTCTGTGCCGAGAGTGAGAGGGAGCTTGAGAATGTGTCTTGGGAGCGGTGGGAGGCAAGGCAAGGGGAGATTTTTAGTGTCTGTCTGGCTGTGAAAGCACTGGCAAGGGAAGGTCAGACACAGCAGGAGCTCTAAGCCCTTAGAGCTCTGGTGTGGGAGAAATGGCTGTATGTTTTAACTTTGTGAGCTGGTCTGTGCCGAGAGTGAGAGGGAGCTTGAGAATGTGTCTTGGGAGTGGTGGGAGGCAAGGCAAGGGGAGATGCCAGGGGGGGTGTCTGGCTGTGAGTGCGGTGGGAAGGGCAGTTGAATACAGCACCAGCTCTCAGGCCTTAGAGCTCTGGTGTGGGAGAAATGGCTGCATGTTTGCACTTTGTGAGCTGGTCTGTGCGAAGAGTGAGAGTGAGCTTGCGAATGTGTATTGAGAGTGCTGGGAGGCAAGGCAAAAGTACATCCGCAGTGTCTGTCTGGGTGTGAAAGTGCTGGCAAGGGAAGGTGAGGACCAGCAAGAGCATTAAGCCCTTAGAAATATTAAGAGGGAAACATGGCTGTATGTTTTAACTTTGTGAGCTGGTCTGTGCGAAGAGTGAGAGGGAGCTTGCGAATGTGTCTTGGGAGTGGTGGGAGGCAAGGCAAGGGGAGATTCTTAGTGTATGTTTGGCTGTGAAAGCACTGGCAAGGGAAGGTCAGAAACAGGAAGAGCTCTTAGGCCTTAGAGATCTGGTGTGGGAGAAATGGCTGTATGTTTTAACTTTGTGAGCTGGTCTGTGCCGAGAGTGAGAGGGAGCTTGAGAATGTGTCTTGGGAATGGTGGGAGGCAAGGCAAGGGGAGATTCTTAGTGTCTGTCTGGGTGTGAAAGCACTGGCAAGGGAAGGTCAGAAACAGCAAGAGCTCTAAGCCCTTAGAGCTCTGGTGTGGTAGAAATGGCTGTATGTTTTAACTTTGTGAGCTGGTCTGTGCCGAGAGTGAGAGTGAGCTTGAGAATGTGTCTTGGGAGTGGTGGGAGGCAAGGCAAGGGGAGATGCCAGGGGGGTGTCTGGCTGTGAGTGCGGTGGGAAGGGCAGTTGAATACAGCACCACCTCTTAGGCCTTAGAGCTCTGGTGTGGGAGAAATGGCTGCATGTTTGCACTTTGTGAGCTGGTCTGTGCGGAGTGAGAGTGAGCTTGCGAATGTGTAGTGAGAGTGCTGGGAGGCAAGGCAAAAGTACATCCGCAGTGTCTGTCTGGGTGTGAAAGTGCTGGCAAGGGAAGGTGAGGACCAGCAAGAGCATTAAGTCCTTAGAAATATCAAGAGGGAAACATGGCTCTATGTTTTAACTTTGTGAGCTGGTCTGTGCCGCGAGTGAGAGTGAGCTTGCGAATGTGTCTTGGGAGTGGTGGCAGGCAAGGCAAGGGGAGATTCTTAGTGTATGTTTGGCTGTGAAAGCACTGGCAAGGGAAGGTCAGAAACAGCAAGAGCTCTAAGCCCTTAGAGCTCTGGTGTGGGAGAAATGGCTGTATGTTTTAACTTTGTGAGCTGGTCTGTGCGAAGAGTGAGAGCGAGCTTGCGAATGTGTATTGAGAGTGCTGGGAGGCAAGGCAAAAGTACATCCGCAGTGTCTGTCTGGGTGTGAAAGTGCTGGCAAGGGAAGGTGAGGACCAGCAAGAGCATTAAGCCCTTAGAAATATTAAGAGGGAAACATGGCTGTATGTTTTAACTTTGTGAGCTGGTCTGTGCGAAGAGTGAGAGGGAGCTTGCGAATGTGTCTTGGGAGTGGTGGGAGGCAAGGCAAGGGGAGATTCTTAGTGTATGTTTGGCTGTGAAAGCACTGGCAAGGGAAGGTCAGAAACAGCACCAGCTCTTAGGCCTTAGAGCTCTGGTGTGGGAGAAATGGCTGTATGTTTTAACTTTGTTAGCTGGTCTGTGCCGAGAGTGAGAGTGAGCTTGCGAATGTGTCTTGGGAGTGGTGGGAGGCAAGGCAAGGGGAGATTCTTAGTGTATGTTTGGCTGTGAAAGCACTGGCAAGGGAAGGTCAGAAACAGCAAGAGCTCTAAGCCCTTAGAGCTCTGGTGTGGTAGAAATGGCTGTATGTTTTAACTTTGTGAGCTGGTCTGTGCCGAGAGTGAGAGGGAGCTTGAGAATGTGTCTTGGGAGCGGTGGGAGGCAAGGCAAGGGGAGATTTTTAGTGTCTGTCTGGCTGTGAAAGCACTGGCAAGGGAAGGTCAGACACAGCAGGAGCTCTAAGCCCTTAGAGCTCTGGTGTGGGAGAAATGGCTGTATGTTTTAACTTTGTGAGCTGGTCTGTGCCGAGAGTGAGAGGGAGCTTGAGAATGTGTCTTGGGAGTGGTGGGAGGCAAGGCAAGGGGAGATGCCAGGGGGGTGTCTGGCTGTGAGTGCGGTGGGAAGGGCAGTTGAATACAGCACCAGCTCTCAGGCCTTAGAGCTCTGGTGTGGGAGAAATGGCTGCATGTTTGCACGTTGTGAGCTGGTCTGTGCGAAGAGTGAGAGTGAGCTTGCGAATGTGTATTGAGAGTGCTGGGAGGCAAGGCAAAAGTACATCCGCAGTGTCTGTCTGGGTGTGAAAGTGCTGGCAAGGGAAGGTGAGGACCAGCAAGAGCATTAAGCCCTTAGAAATATTAAGAGGGAAACATGGCTGTATGTTTTAACTTTGTGAGCTGGTCTGTGCGAAGAGTGAGAGTGAGCTTGCGAATGTGTCTTGGGAGTGGTGGGAGGCAAGGCAAGGGGAGATTCTTAGTGTATGTTTGGCTGTGAAAGCACTGGCAAGGGAAGGTCAGAAACAGCAGGAGCTCTAAGCCCTTAGAGCTCTGGTGTGGGAGAAATGGCTGGATGTTTTAACTTTGTGAGCTGGTCTGTGCCGAGAGTGAGAGGGAGCTTGAGAATGTGTCTTGGGAGTGGTGGGAGGCAAGGCAAGGGGAGATTCTTAGTGTATGTTTGGCTGTGAAAGCACTGGCAAGGGAAGGTCAGAAACAGCAGGAGCTCTAAGCCCTTAGAGCTCTGGTGTGGTAGAAATGGCTGTATGTTTTAACTTTGTGAGCTGGTCTGTGCCGAGAGTGAGAGGGAGCTTGAGAATGTGTCTTGGGAGCGGTGGGAGGCAAGGCAAGGGGAGATTTTTAGTGTCTGTCTGGCTGTGAAAGCACTGGCAAGGGAAGGTCAGACACAGCAGGAGCTCTAAGCCCTTAGAGCTCTGGTGTGGGAGAAATGGCTGTATGTTTTAACTTTGTGAGCTGGTCTGTGCCGAGAGTGAGAGGGAGCTTGAGAATGTGTCTTGGGAGTGGTGGGAGGCAAGGCAAGGGGAGATGCCAGGGGGGTGTCTGGCTGTGAGTGCGGTGGGAAGGGCAGTTGAATACAGCACCAGCTCTCAGGCCTTAGAGCTCTGGTGTGGGAGAAATGGCTGCATGTTTGCACTTTGTGAGCTGGTCTGTGCGAAGAGTGAGAGTGAGCTTGCGAATGTGTATTGAGAGTGCTGGGAGGCAAGGCAAAAGTACATCCGCAGTGTCTGTCTGGGTGTGAAAGTGCTGGCAAGGGAAGGTGAGGACCAGCAAGAGCATTAAGCCCTTAGAAATATTAAGAGGGAAACATGGCTGTATGTTTTAACTTTGTGAGCTGGTCTGTGCGAAGAGTGAGAGGGAGCTTGCGAATGTGTCTTGGGAGTGGTGGGAGGCAAGGCAAGGGGAGATTCTTAGTGTATGTTTGGCTGTGAAAGCACTGGCAAGGGAAGGTCAGAAACAGCAGGAGCTCTTAGGCCTTAGAGCTCTGGTGTGGGAGTAATGGCTGTATGTTTTAACTTTGTGAGATGGTCTGTGCCGAGAGTGAGAGGGAGCTTGAGAATGTGTCTTGGGAGCGGTGGGAGGCAAGGCAAGGGGAGATTTTTAGTGTCTGTCTGGGTGTGAAAGCACTGGCAAGGGAAGGTCAGAAACAGCAGGAGCTCTAAGCCCTTAGAGCTCTGGTGTGGGAGAAATGGCTGTATGTTTTAACTTTGTGAGCTGGTCTGTGCCGAGAGTGAGAGGGAGCTTGAGAATGTGTCTTGGGAGTGGTGGGAGGCAAGGCAAGGGGAGATGCCAGGGGGGTGTCTGGCTGTGAGTGCGGTGGGAAGGGCAGTTGAATAGAGCACCAGCTCTCAGGCCTTAGAGCTCTGGTGTGGGAGAAATGGCTGCATGTTTGCACTTTGTGAGCTGGTCTGTGCGAAGAGTGAGAGTGAGCTTGCGAATGTGTAGTGAGAGTGCTGGGAGGCAAGGCAAAAGTACATCCGCAGTGTCTGTCTGGGTGTGAAAGTGCTGGCAAGGGAAGGTGAGGACCAGCAAGAGCATTAAGCCCTTAGAAATATTAAGAGGGAAACATGGCTGTATGTTTTAACTTTGTGAGCTGGTCTGTGCGAAGAGTGAGAGGGAGCTTGCGAATGTGTCTTGGGAGTGGTGGGAGGCAAGGCAAGGGGAGATTCTTAGTGTATGTTTGGCTGTGAAAGCACTGGCAAGGGAAGGTCAGAAACAGCACCAGCTCTTAGGCCTTAGAGCTCTGCTGTGGGAGAAATGGCTGTATGTTTTAACTTTGTGAGCTGGTCTGTGCCGAGAGTGAGAGTGAGCTTGAGAATGTGTCTTGGGAGTGGTGGGAGGCAAGGCAAGGGGAGATGCCAGGGGGGTGTCTGGCTGTGAGTGCGGTGGGAAGGGCAGTTGAATACAGCACCAGCTCTTAGGCCTTAGAGCTCTGGCGTGGGAGAAATGGCTGCATGTTTGCACTTTGTGAGCTGGTCTGTGCGGAGTGAGAGTGAGCTTGCGAATGTGTAGTGAGAGTGCTGGGAGGCAAGGCAAAAGTACATCCGCAGTGTCTGTCTGGGTGTGAAAGTGCTGGCAAGGGAAGGTGAGGACCAGCAAGAGCATTAAGTCCTTAGAAATATCAAGAGGGAAACATGGCTCTATGTTTTAACTTTGTGAGCTGGTCTGTGCCGCGAGTGAGAGTGAGCTTGCGAATGTGTCTTGGGAGTGGTGGCAGGCAAGGCAAGGGGAGATTCTTAGTGTATGTTTGGCTGTGAAAGCACTGGCAAGGGAAGGTCAGAAACAGCAAGAGCTCTAAGCCCTTAGAGCTCTGGTGTGGGAGAAATGGCTGTATGTTTTAACTTTGTGAGCTGGTCTGTGCGAAGAGTGAGAGCGAGCTTGCGAATGTGTATTGAGAGTGCCTGGAGGCAAGGCAAAAGTACATCCGCAGTGTCTGTCTGGGTGTGAAAGTGCTGGCAAGGGAAGGTGAGGACCAGCAAGAGCATTAAGCCCTTAGAAATATTAAGAGGGAAACATGGCTGTATGTTTTAACTTTGTGAGCTGGTCTGTGCGAAGAGTGAGAGTGAGCTTGCGAATGTGTCTTGGGAGTGGTGGGAGGCAAGGCAAGGGGAGATTCTTAGTGTATGTTTGGCTGTGAAAGCACTGGCAAGGGAAGGTCAGAAACAGCACCAGCTCTTAGGACTTAGAGCTCTGGTGTGGGAGAAATGGCTGTATGTTTTAACTTTGTGATCTGGTCTGTGCCGAGAGTGAGAGGGAGCTTGCGAATGTGTCTTGGGAGTGGTGGGAGGCAAGGCAAGGGGAGATTCTTAGTGTATGTTTGGCTGTGAAAGCACTGGCAAGGGAAGGTCAGAAACAGCAAGAGCTCTAAGCCCTTAGAGCTCTGGTGTGGGAGAAATGGCTGTATGTTTTAACTTTGTGAGCTGGTCTGTGCGAAGAGTGAGAGCGAGCTTGCGAATGTGTATTGAGAGTGCTGGGAGGCAAGGCAAAAGTACATCCGCAGTGTCTGTCTGGGTGTGAAAGTGCTGGCAAGGGAAGGTGAGGACCAGCAAGAGCATTAAGCCCTTAGAAATATTAAGAGGGAAACATGGCTGTATGTTTTAACTTTGTGAGCTGGTCTGTGCGAAGAGTGAGAGGGAGCTTGCGAATGAGTCTTGGGAGTGGTGGGAGGCAAGGCAAGGGGAGATTCTTAGTGTATGTTTGGCTGTGAAAGCACTGGCAAGGGAAGGTCAGAAACAGCACCAGCTCTTAGGCCTTAGAGCTCTGGTGTGGGAGAAATGGCTGTATGTTTTAACTTTGTGAGCTGGTCTGTGCCGAGAGTGAGAGGGAGCTTGCGAATGTGTCTTGGGAGTGGTGCGAGGCAAGGCAAGGGGAGATTCTTAGTGTCTGTCTGGGTGTGAAAGCACTGGCAAGGGAAGGTCAGAAACAGCAGGAGCTCTAAGCCCTTAGAGCTCTGGTGTGGGAGAAATGGCTGGATGTTTTAACTTTGTGAGCTGGTCTGTGCCGAGAGTGAGAGGGAGCTTGAGAATGTGTCTTGGGAGTGGTGGGAGGCAAGGCAAGGGGAGATTCTTAGTGTATGTTTGGCTGTGAAAGCACTGGCAAGGGAAGGTCAGAAACAGCAGGAGCTCTAAGCCCTTAGAGCTCTGGTGTGGTAGAAATGGCTGTATGTTTTAACTTTGTGAGCTGGTCTGTGCCGAGAGTGAGAGGGAGCTTGAGAATGTGTCTTGGGAGCGGTGGGAGGCAAGGCAAGGGGAGATTTTTAGTGTCTGTCTGGCTGTGAAAGCACTGGCAAGGGAAGGTCAGAAACAGCAGGAGCTCTAAGCCCTTAGAGCTCTGGTGTGGGAGAAATGGCTGGATGTTTTAACTTTGTGAGCTGGTCTGTGCCGAGAGTGAGAGGGAGCTTGAGAATGTGTCTTGGGAGTGGTGGGAGGCAAGGCAAGGGGAGATGCCAGGGGGGTGTCTGGCTGTGAGTGCGGTGGGAAGGGCAGTTGAATACAGCACCAGCTCTTAGGCCTTAGAGCTCTGGTGTGGGAGAAATGGCTGCATGTTTGCACTTTGTGAGCTGGTCTGTGCGGAGTGAGAGTGAGCTTGCGAATGTGTAGTGAGAGTGCTGGGAAGCAAGGCAAAAGTACATCCGCAGTGTCTGTCTGGGTGTGAAAGTGCTGGCAAGGGAAGGTGAGGACCAGCAAGAGCATTAAGTCCTTAGAAATATCAAGAGGGAAACATGGCTCTATGTTTTAACTTTGTGAGCTGGTCTGTGCCGCGAGTGAGAGTGAGCTTGCGAATGTGTCTTGGGAGTGGTGGCAGGCAAGGCAAGGGGAGATTCTTAGTGTATGTTTGGCTGTGAAAGCACTGGCAAGGGAAGGTCAGAAACAGCAAGAGCTCTAAGCCCTTAGAGCTCTGGTGTGGGAGAAATGGCTGTATGTTTTAACTTTGTGAGCTGGTCTGTGCGAAGAGTGAGAGTGAGCTTGCGAATGTGTATTGAGAGTGCTGGGAGGCAAGGCAAAAGTACATCCGCAGTGTCTGTCTCGGTGTGAAAGTGCTGGCAAGGGAAGGTGAGGACCAGCAAGAGCATTAAGCCCTTAGAAATATTAAGAGGGAAACATGGCTGTATGTTTTAACTTTGTGAGCTGGTCTGTGCGAAGAGTGAGAGTGAGCTTGCGAATGTGTCTTGGGAGTGGTGGGAGGCAAGGCAAGGGGAGATTCTTAGTGTATGTTTGGCTGTGAAAGCACTGGCAAGGGAAGGTCAGAAACAGCAGGAGCTCTAAGCCCTTAGAGCTCTGGTGTGGTAGAAATGGCTGTATGTTTTAACTTTGTGAGCTGGTCTGTGCCGAGAGTGAGAGGGAGCTTGAGAATGTGTCTTGGGAGTGGTGGCAGGCAAGGCAAGGGGAGATTTTTAGTGTCTGTCTGGCTGTGAAAGCACTGGCAAGGGATGGTCAGAAACAGCAGGAGCTCTAAGCCCTTAGAGCTCTGGTGTGGGAGAAATGGCTGTATGTTTTAACTTTGTGATCTGGTCTGTGCCGAGAGTGAGAGTGAGCTTGAGAATGTGTCTTGGGAGTGGTGGGAGGCAAGGCAAGGGGAGATTCTTAGTGTATGTTTGGCTGTGAAAGCACTGGCAAGGGAAGGTCAGAAACAGCAAGAGCTCTAAGCCCTTAGAGCTCTGGTGTGGGAGAAATGGCTGTATGTTTTAACTTTGTGAGCTGGTCTGTGCCGAGAGTGAGAGGGAGCTTGCGAATGTGTCTTGGGAGTGGTGGGAGGCAAGGCAAGGGGAGATGCCAGGGGGGTGTCTGGCTGTGAGTGCGGTGGGAAGGGCAGTTGAATACAGCACCACCTCTTAGGCCTTAGAGCTCTGGTGTGGGAGAAATGGCTGCATGTTTGCACTTTGTGAGCTGGTCTGTGCGGAGTGAGAGTGAGCTTGCGAATGTGTAGTGAGAGTGCTGGGAGGCAAGGCAAAAGTACATCCGCAGTGTCTGTCTGGGTGTGAAAGTGCTGGCAAGGGAAGGTGAGGACCAGCAAGAGCATTAAGCCCTTAGAAATATCAAGAGGGAAACATGGCTGTATGTTTTAACTTTGTTAGCTGGTCTGTGCCGAGAGTGAGAGTGAGCTTGCGAATGTGTCTTGGGAGTGGTGGGAGGCAAGGCAAGGGGAGATTCTTAGTGTATGTTTGGCTGTGAAAGCACTGGCAAGGGAAGGTAAGAAACAGCAGGAGCTCTAAGCCCTTAGAGCTCTGGTGTGGTAGAAATGGCTGTATGTTTTAACTTTGTGATCTGGTCTGTGCCGAGAGTGAGAGGGAGCTTGAGAATGTGTCTTGGGAGCGGTGGGAGGCAAGGCAAGGGGAGATTTTTAGTGTCTGTCTGGCTGTGAAAGCACTGGCAAGGGAAGGTCAGACACAGCAGGAGCTCTAAGCCCTTAGAGCTCTGGTGTGGGAGAAATGGCTGTATGTTTTAACTTTGTGAGCTGGTCTGTGCCGAGAGTGAGAGGGAGCTTGAGAATGTGTCTTGGGAGTGGTGGGAGGCAAGGCAAGGGGAGATGCCAGGGGGGTGTCTGGCTGTGAGTGCGGTGGGAAGGGCAGTTGAATAGAGCACCAGCTCTCAGGCCTTAGAGCTCTGGTGTGGGAGAAATGGCTGCATGTTTGCACTTTGTGAGCTGGTCTGTGCGAAGAGTGAGAGTGAGCTTGCGAATGTGTATTGAGAGTGCTGGGAGGCAAGGCAAAAGTACATCCGCAGTGTCTGTCTGGGTGTGAAAGTGCTGGCAAGGGAAGGTGAGGACCAGCAAGAGCATTAAGCCCTTAGAAATATTAAGAGGGAAACATGGCTGTATGTTTTAACTTTGTGAGCTGGTCTGTGCGAAGAGTGAGAGGGAGCTTGCGAATGTGTCTTGGGAGTGGTGGGAGGCAAGGCAAGGGGAGATTCTTAGTGTATGTTTGGCTGTGAAAGCACTGGCAAGGGAAGGTCAGAAACAGCACCAGCTCTTAGGCCTTAGAGCTCTGGTGTGGGAGAAATGGCTGTATGTTTTAACTTTGTGAGCTGGTCTGTGCCGAGAGTGAGAGGGAGCTTGAGAATGTGTCTTGGGAGTGGTGGGAGGCAAGGCAAGGGGAGATTCTTAGTGTATGTTTGGCTGTGAAATCACTGGCAAGGGAAGGTCAGAAACAGCAAGAGCTCTAAGCCCTTAGAGCTCTGGTGTGGTAGAAATGGCTGTATGTTTTAACTTTGTGAGCTGGTCTGTGCCGAGAGTGAGAGTGAGTTTGAGAATGTGTCTTGGGAGTGGTGGGAGGCAAGGCAAGGGGAGATGCCAGGGGGGTGTCTGGCTGTGCGTGCGGTGGGAAGGGCAGTTGAATACAGCACCAGCTCTTAGGCCTTAGAGCTCTGGTGTGGGAGAAATGGCTGCATGTTTGCACTTCGTGAGCTGGTCTGTGCGGAGTGAGAGTGAGCTTGCGAATGTGTAGTGAGAGTGCTGGGACGCAAGGCAAAAGTACATCCGCAGTGTCTGTCTGGGTGTGAAAGTGCTGGCAAGGGAAGGTGAGGACCAGCAAGAGCATTAAGTCCTTAGAAATATCAAGAGGGAAACATGGCTCTATGTTTTAACTTTGTGAGCTGGTCTGTGCCGCGAGTGAGAGTGAGCTTGCGAATGTGTCTTGGGAGTGGTGGGAGGCAAGGCAAGGGGAGATTCTTAGTGTATGTTTGGCTGTGAAAGCACTGGCAAGGGAAGGTCAGAAACAGCAAGAGCTCTAAGCCCTTAGAGCTCTGGTGTGGTAGAAATGGCTGTATGTTTTAACTTTGTGAGCTGGTCTGTGCGAAGAGTGAGAGTGAGCTTGCGAATGTGTATTGAGAGTGCTGGGAGGCAAGGCAAAAGTACATCCGCAGTGTCTGTCTGGGTGTGAAAGTGCTGGCAAGGGAAGGTGAGGACCAGCAAGAGCATTAAGCCCTTAGAAATATTAAGAGGGAAACATGGCTGTATGTTTTAACTTTGTGAGCTGGTCTGTGCGAAGAGTGAGAGGGAGCTTGCGAATGTGTCTTGGGAGTGGTGGGAGGCAAGGCAAGGGGAGATTCTTAGTGTATGTTTGGCTGTGAAAGCACTGGCAAGGGAAGGTCAGAAACAGCACCAGCTCTTAGGCCTTAGAGCTCTGGTGTGGGAGAAATGGCTGTATGTTTTAACTTTGTGAGCTGGTCTGTGCCGAGAGTGAGAGGGAGCTTGAGAATGTGTCTTGGGAGTGGTGGCAGGCAAGGCAAGGGGAGATTTTTAGTGTCTGTCTGGCTGTGAAAGCACTGGCAAGGGAAGGTCAGAAACAGCAGGAGCTCTAAGCCCTTAGAGCTCTGGTGTGGGAGAAATGGCTGTATGTTTTAACTTTGTGAGCTGGTCTGTGCCGAGAGTGAGAGGGAGCTTGCGAATGTGTCTTGGGAGTGGTGGGAGGCAAGGCAAGGGGAGATTCTTAGTGTATGTTTGGCTGTGAAAGCACTGGCAAGGGAAGGTCAGAAACAGCAAGAGCTCTAAGCCCTTAGAGCTCTGGTGTGGTAGAAATGGCTGTATGTTTTAACTTTGTGAGCTGGTCTGTGCCGAGAGTGAGAGTGAGCTTGCGAATGTGTCTTGGGAGTGGTGGGAGGCAAGGCAAGGGGAGATGCCAGGGGGGTGTCTGGCTGTGAGTGCGGTGGGAAGGGCAGTTGAATACAGCACCACCTCTTAGGCCTTAGAGCTCTGGTGTGGGAGAAATGGCTGCATGTTTGCACTTTGTGAGCTGGTCTGTGCGGAGTGAGAGTGAGCTTGCGAATGTGTAGTGAGAGTGCTGGGAGGCAAGGCAAAAGTACATCCGCAGTGTCTGTCTGGGTGTGAAAGTGCTGGCAAGGGAAGGTGAGGACCAGCAAGAGCATTAAGCCCTTAGAAATATCAAGAGGGAAACATGGCTGTATGTTTTAACTTTGTTAGCTGGTCTGTGCCGAGAGTGAGAGTGAGCTTGCGAATGTGTCTTGGGAGTGGTGGGAGGCAAGGCAAGGGGAGATTCTTAGTGTATGTTTGGCTGTGAAATCACTGGCAAGGGAAGGTCAGAAACAGCAGGAGCTCTAAGCCCTTAGAGCTCTGGTGTGGGAGAAATGGCTGGATGTTTTAACTTTGTGAGCTGGTCTGTGCCGAGAGTGAGAGGGAGCTTGAGAATGTGTCTTGGGAGTGGTGGGAGGCAAGGCAAGGGGAGATTCTTAGTGTATGTTTGGCTGTGAAAGCACTGGCAAGGGAAGGTCAGAAACAGCAGGAGCTCTAAGCCCTTAGAGCTCTGGTGTGGTAGAAATGGCTGTATGTTTTAACTTTGTGAGCTGGTCTGTGCCGAGAGTGAGAGGGAGCTTGAGAATGTGTCTTGGGAGCGGTGGGAGGCAAGGCAAGGGGAGATTTTTAGTGTCTGTCTGGCTGTGAAAGCACTGGCAAGGGAAGGTCAGACACAGCAGGAGCTCTAAGCCCTTAGAGCTCTGGTGTGGGAGAAATGGCTGGATGTTTTAACTTTGTGAGCTGGTCTGTGCCGAGAGTGAGAGGGAGCTTGCGAATGTGTCTTGGGAGTGGTGGGAGGCAAGGCAAGGGGAGATGCCAGGGGGGTGTCTGGCTGTGAGTGCGGTGGGAAGGGCAGTTGAATACAGCACCAGCTCTCAGGCCTTAGAGCTCTGGTGTGGGAGAAATGGCTGCATGTTTGCACTTTGTGAGCTGGTCTGTGCGAAGAGTGAGAGTGAGCTTGCGAATGTGTATTGAGAGTGCTGGGAGGCAAGGCAAAAGTACATCCGCAGTGTCTGTCTGGGTGTGAAAGTGCTGGCAAGGGAAGGTGAGGACCAGCAAGAGCATTAAGCCCTTAGAAATATTAAGAGGGAAACATGGCTGTATGTTTTAACTTTGTGAGCTGGTCTGTGCGAAGAGTGAGAGGGAGCTTGCGAATGTGTCTTGGGAGTGGTGGGAGGCAAGGCAAGGGGAGATTCTTAGTGTATGTTTGGCTGTGAAAGCACTGGCAAGGGAAGGTCAGAAACAGGAAGAGCTCTTAGGCCTTAGAGATCTGGTGTGGGAGAAATGGCTGTATGTTTTAACTTTGTGAGCTGGTCTGTGCCGAGAGTGAGAGGGAGCTTGAGAATGTGTCTTGGGAATGGTGGGAGGCAAGGCAAGGGGAGATTCTTAGTGTCTGTCTGGGTGTGAAAGCACTGGCAAGGGAAGGTCAGAAACAGCAAGAGCTCTAAGCCCTTAGAGCTCTGGTGTGGTAGAAATGGCTGTATGTTTTAACTTTGTGAGCTGGTCTGTGCCGAGAGTGAGAGTGAGCTTGAGAATGTGTCTTGGGAGTGGTGGGAGGCAAGGCAAGGGGAGATGCCAGGGGGGTGTCTGGCTGTGAGTGCGGTGGGAAGGGCAGTTGAATACAGCACCACCTCTTAGGCCTTAGAGCTCTGGTGTGGGAGAAATGGCTGCATGTTTGCACTTTGTGAGCTGGTCTGTGCGGAGTGAGAGTGAGCTTGCGAATGTGTAGTGAGAGTGCTGGGAGGCAAGGCAAAAGTACATCCGCAGTGTCTGTCTGGGTGTGAAAGTGCTGGCAAGGGAAGGTGAGGACCAGCAAGAGCATTAAGTCCTTAGAAATATCAAGAGGGAAACATGGCTCTATGTTTTAACTTTGTGAGCTGGTCTGTGCCGCGAGTGAGAGTGAGCTTGCGAATGTGTCTTGGGAGTGGTGGCAGGCAAGGCAAGGGGAGATTCTTAGTGTATGTTTGGCTGTGAAAGCACTGGCAAGGGAAGGTCAGAAACAGCAAGAGCTCTAAGCCCTTAGAGCTCTGGTGTGGGAGAAATGGCTGTATGTTTTAACTTTGTGAGCTGGTCTGTGCGAAGAGTGAGAGCGAGCTTGCGAATGTGTATTGAGAGTGCTGGGAGGCAAGGCAAAAGTACATCCGCAGTGTCTGTCTGGGTGTGAAAGTGCTGGCAAGGGAAGGTGAGGACCAGCAAGAGCATTAAGCCCTTAGAAATATTAAGAGGGAAACATGGCTGTATGTTTTAACTTTGTGAGCTGGTCTGTGCGAAGAGTGAGAGGGAGCTTGCGAATGTGTCTTGGGAGTGGTGGGAGGCAAGGCAAGGGGAGATTCTTAGTGTATGTTTGGCTGTGAAAGCACTGGCAAGGGAAGGTCAGAAACAGCACCAGCTCTTAGGCCTTAGAGCTCTGGTGTGGGAGAAATGGCTGTATGTTTTAACTTTGTTAGCTGGTCTGTGCCGAGAGTGAGAGTGAGCTTGCGAATGTGTCTTGGGAGTGGTGGGAGGCAAGGCAAGGGGAGATTCTTAGTGTATGTTTGGCTGTGAAAGCACTGGCAAGGGAAGGTCAGAAACAGCAAGAGCTCTAAGCCCTTAGAGCTCTGGTGTGGTAGAAATGGCTGTATGTTTTAACTTTGTGAGCTGGTCTGTGCCGAGAGTGAGAGGGAGCTTGAGAATGTGTCTTGGGAGCGGTGGGAGGCAAGGCAAGGGGAGATTTTTAGTGTCTGTCTGGCTGTGAAAGCACTGGCAAGGGAAGGTCAGACACAGCAGGAGCTCTAAGCCCTTAGAGCTCTGGTGTGGGAGAAATGGCTGTATGTTTTAACTTTGTGAGCTGGTCTGTGCCGAGAGTGAGAGGGAGCTTGAGAATGTGTCTTGGGAGTGGTGGGAGGCAAGGCAAGGGGAGATGCCAGGGGGGTGTCTGGCTGTGAGTGCGGTGGGAAGGGCAGTTGAATACAGCACCAGCTCTCAGGCCTTAGAGCTCTGGTGTGGGAGAAATGGCTGCATGTTTGCACGTTGTGAGCTGGTCTGTGCGAAGAGTGAGAGTGAGCTTGCGAATGTGTATTGAGAGTGCTGGGAGGCAAGGCAAAAGTACATCCGCAGTGTCTGTCTGGGTGTGAAAGTGCTGGCAAGGGAAGGTGAGGACCAGCAAGAGCATTAAGCCCTTAGAAATATTAAGAGGGAAACATGGCTGTATGTTTTAACTTTGTGAGCTGGTCTGTGCGAAGAGTGAGAGTGAGCTTGCGAATGTGTCTTGGGAGTGGTGGGAGGCAAGGCAAGGGGAGATTCTTAGTGTATGTTTGGCTGTGAAAGCACTGGCAAGGGAAGGTCAGAAACAGCAGGAGCTCTTAGGCCTTAGAGCTCTGGTGTGGGAGAAATGGCTGTATGTTTTAACTTTGTGAGCTGGTCTGTGCCGAGAGTGAGAGGGAGCTTGAGAATGTGTCTTGGGAGTGGTGGGAGGCAAGGCAAGGGGAGATTCTTAGTGTATGTTTGGCTGTGAAAGCACTGGCAAGGGAAGGTCAGAAACAGCAGGAGCTCTAAGCCCTTAGAGCTCTGGTGTGGTAGAAATGGCTGTATGTTTTAACTTTGTGAGCTGGTCTGTGCCGAGAGTGAGAGGGAGCTTGAGAATGTGTCTTGGGAGCGGTGGGAGGCAAGGCAAGGGGAGATTTTTAGTGTCTGTCTGGCTGTGAAAGCACTGGCAAGGGAAGGTCAGACACAGCAGGAGCTCTAAGCCCTTAGAGCTCTGGTGTGGGAGAAATGGCTGTATGTTTTAACTTTGTGAGCTGGTCTGTGCCGAGAGTGAGAGGGAGCTTGAGAATGTGTCTTGGGAGTGGTGGGAGGCAAGGCAAGGGGAGATGCCAGGGGGGTGTCTGGCTGTGAGTGCGGTGGGAAGGGCAGTTGAATACAGCACCAGCTCTCAGGCCTTAGAGCTCTGGTGTGGGAGAAATGGCTGCATGTTTGCACTTTGTGAGCTGGTCTGTGCGAAGAGTGAGAGTGAGCTTGCGAATGTGTATTGAGAGTGCTGGGAGGCAAGGCAAAAGTACATCCGCAGTGTCTGTCTGGGTGTGAAAGTGCTGGCAAGGGAAGGTGAGGACCAGCAAGAGCATTAAGCCCTTAGAAATATTAAGAGGGAAACATGGCTGTATGTTTTAACTTTGTGAGCTGGTCTGTGCGAAGAGTGAGAGGGAGCTTGCGAATGTGTCTTGGGAGTGGTGGGAGGCAAGGCAAGGGGAGATTCTTAGTGTATGTTTGGCTGTGAAAGCACTGGCAAGGGAAGGTCAGAAACAGCAGGAGCTCTTAGGCCTTAGAGCTCTGGTGTGGGAGTAATGGCTGTATGTTTTAACTTTGTGAGATGGTCTGTGCCGAGAGTGAGAGGGAGCTTGAGAATGTGTCTTGGGAGCGGTGGGAGGCAAGGCAAGGGGAGATTTTTAGTGTCTGTCTGGGTGTGAAAGCACTGGCAAGGGAAGGTCAGAAACAGCAGGAGCTCTAAGCCCTTAGAGCTCTGGTGTGGGAGAAATGGCTGTATGTTTTAACTTTGTGAGCTGGTCTGTGCCGAGAGTGAGAGGGAGCTTGAGAATGTGTCTTGGGAGTGGTGGGAGGCAAGGCAAGGGGAGATGCCAGGGGGGTGTCTGGCTGTGAGTGCGGTGGGAAGGGCAGTTGAATAGAGCACCAGCTCTCAGGCCTTAGAGCTCTGGTGTGGGAGAAATGGCTGCATGTTTGCACTTTGTGAGCTGGTCTGTGCGAAGAGTGAGAGTGAGCTTGCGAATGTGTAGTGAGAGTGCTGGGAGGCAAGGCAAAAGTACATCCGCAGTGTCTGTCTGGGTGTGAAAGTGCTGGCAAGGGAAGGTGAGGACCAGCAAGAGCATTAAGCCCTTAGAAATATTAAGAGGGAAACATGGCTGTATGTTTTAACTTTGTGAGCTGGTCTGTGCGAAGAGTGAGAGGGAGCTTGCGAATGTGTCTTGGGAGTGGTGGGAGGCAAGGCAAGGGGAGATTCTTAGTGTATGTTTGGCTGTGAAAGCACTGGCAAGGGAAGGTCAGAAACAGCACCAGCTCTTAGGCCTTAGAGCTCTGCTGTGGGAGAAATGGCTGTATGTTTTAACTTTGTGAGCTGGTCTGTGCCGAGAGTGAGAGTGAGCTTGAGAATGTGTCTTGGGAGTGGTGGGAGGCAAGGCAAGGGGAGATGCCAGGGGGGTGTCTGGCTGTGAGTGCGGTGGGAAGGGCAGTTGAATACAGCACCAGCTCTTAGGCCTTAGAGCTCTGGCGTGGGAGAAATGGCTGCATGTTTGCACTTTGTGAGCTGGTCTGTGCGGAGTGAGAGTGAGCTTGCGAATGTGTAGTGAGAGTGCTGGGAGGCAAGGCAAAAGTACATCCGCAGTGTCTGTCTGGGTGTGAAAGTGCTGGCAAGGGAAGGTGAGGACCAGCAAGAGCATTAAGTCCTTAGAAATATCAAGAGGGAAACATGGCTCTATGTTTTAACTTTGTGAGCTGGTCTGTGCCGCGAGTGAGAGTGAGCTTGCGAATGTGTCTTGGGAGTGGTGGCAGGCAAGGCAAGGGGAGATTCTTAGTGTATGTTTGGCTGTGAAAGCACTGGCAAGGGAAGGTCAGAAACAGCAAGAGCTCTAAGCCCTTAGAGCTCTGGTGTGGGAGAAATGGCTGTATGTTTTAACTTTGTGAGCTGGTCTGTGCGAAGAGTGAGAGCGAGCTTGCGAATGTGTATTGAGAGTGCCTGGAGGCAAGGCAAAAGTACATCCGCAGTGTCTGTCTGGGTGTGAAAGTGCTGGCAAGGGAAGGTGAGGACCAGCAAGAGCATTAAGCCCTTAGAAATATTAAGAGGGAAACATGGCTGTATGTTTTAACTTTGTGAGCTGGTCTGTGCGAAGAGTGAGAGTGAGCTTGCGAATGTGTCTTGGGAGTGGTGGGAGGCAAGGCAAGGGGAGATTCTTAGTGTATGTTTGGCTGTGAAAGCACTGGCAAGGGAAGGTCAGAAACAGCACCAGCTCTTAGGACTTAGAGCTCTGGTGTGGGAGAAATGGCTGTATGTTTTAACTTTGTGATCTGGTCTGTGCCGAGAGTGAGAGGGAGCTTGCGAATGTGTCTTGGGAGTGGTGGGAGGCAAGGCAAGGGGAGATTCTTAGTGTATGTTTGGCTGTGAAAGCACTGGCAAGGGAAGGTCAGAAACAGCAAGAGCTCTAAGCCCTTAGAGCTCTGGTGTGGGAGAAATGGCTGTATGTTTTAACTTTGTGAGCTGGTCTGTGCGAAGAGTGAGAGCGAGCTTGCGAATGTGTATTGAGAGTGCTGGGAGGCAAGGCAAAAGTACATCCGCAGTGTCTGTCTGGGTGTGAAAGTGCTGGCAAGGGAAGGTGAGGACCAGCAAGAGCATTAAGCCCTTAGAAATATTAAGAGGGAAACATGGCTGTATGTTTTAACTTTGTGAGCTGGTCTGTGCCGCGAGTGAGAGGGAGCTTGCGAATGAGTCTTGGGAGTGGTGGGAGGCAAGGCAAGGGGAGATTCTTAGTGTATGTTTGGCTGTGAAAGCACTGGCAAGGGAAGGTCAGAAACAGCACCAGCTCTTAGGCCTTAGAGCTCTGGTGTGGGAGAAATGGCTGTATGTTTTAACTTTGTGAGCTGGTCTGTGCCGAGAGTGAGAGGGAGCTTGCGAATGTGTCTTGGGAGTGGTGCGAGGCAAGGCAAGGGGAGATTCTTAGTGTCTGTCTGGGTGTGAAAGCACTGGCAAGGGAAGGTCAGAAACAGCAGGAGCTCTAAGCCCTTAGAGCTCTGGTGTGGGAGAAATGGCTGGATGTTTTAACTTTGTGAGCTGGTCTGTGCCGAGAGTGAGAGGGAGCTTGAGAATGTGTCTTGGGAGTGGTGGGAGGCAAGGCAAGGGGAGATTCTTAGTGTATGTTTGGCTGTGAAAGCACTGGCAAGGGAAGGTCAGAAACAGCAGGAGCTCTAAGCCCTTAGAGCTCTGGTGTGGTAGAAATGGCTGTATGTTTTAACTTTGTGAGCTGGTCTGTGCCGAGAGTGAGAGGGAGCTTGAGAATGTGTCTTGGGAGCGGTGGGAGGCAAGGCAAGGGGAGATTTTTAGTGTCTGTCTGGCTGTGAAAGCACTGGCAAGGGAAGGTCAGAAACAGCAGAGGCTCTAAGCCCTTAGAGCTCTGGTGTGGGAGAAATGGCTGGATGTTTTAACTTTGTGAGCTGGTCTGTGCCGAGAGTGAGAGGGAGCTTGAGAATGTGTCTTGGGAGTGGTGGGAGGCAAGGCAAGGGGAGATGCCAGGGGGGTGTCTGGCTGTGAGTGCGGTGGGAAGGGCAGTTGAATACAGCACCAGCTCTTAGGCCTTAGAGCTCTGGTGTGGGAGAAATGGCTGCATGTTTGCACTTTGTGAGCTGGTCTGTGCGGAGTGAGAGTGAGCTTGCGAATGTGTAGTGAGAGTGCTGGGAAGCAAGGCAAAAGTACATCCGCAGTGTCTGTCTGGGTGTGAAAGTGCTGGCAAGGGAAGGTGAGGACCAGCAAGAGCATTAAGTCCTTAGAAATATCAAGAGGGAAACATGGCTCTATGTTTTAACTTTGTGAGCTGGTCTGTGCCGCGAGTGAGAGTGAGCTTGCGAATGTGTCTTGGGAGTGGTGGCAGGCAAGGCAAGGGGAGATTCTTAGTGTATGTTTGGCTGTGAAAGCACTGGCAAGGGAAGGTCAGAAACAGCAAGAGCTCTAAGCCCTTAGAGCTCTGGTGTGGGAGAAATGGCTGTATGTTTTAACTTTGTGAGCTGGTCTGTGCGAAGAGTGAGAGTGAGCTTGCGAATGTGTATTGAGAGTGCTGGGAGGCAAGGCAAAAGTACATCCGCAGTGTCTGTCTCGGTGTGAAAGTGCTGGCAAGGGAAGGTGAGGACCAGCAAGAGCATTAAGCCCTTAGAAATATTAAGAGGGAAACATGGCTGTATGTTTTAACTTTGTGAGCTGGTCTGTGCGAAGAGTGAGAGTGAGCTTGCGAATGTGTCTTGGGAGTGGTGGGAGGCAAGGCAAGGGGAGATTCTTAGTGTATGTTTGGCTGTGAAAGCACTGGCAAGGGAAGGTCAGAAACAGCAGGAGCTCTAAGCCCTTAGAGCTCTGGTGTGGTAGAAATGGCTGTATGTTTTAACTTTGTGAGCTGGTCTGTGCCGAGAGTGAGAGGGAGCTTGAGAATGTGTCTTGGGAGTGGTGGCAGGCAAGGCAAGGGGAGATTTTTAGTGTCTGTCTGGCTGTGAAAGCACTGGCAAGGGATGGTCAGAAACAGCAGGAGCTCTAAGCCCTTAGAGCTCTGGTGTGGGAGAAATGGCTGTATGTTTTAACTTTGTGATCTGGTCTGTGCCGAGAGTGAGAGTGAGCTTGAGAATGTGTCTTGGGAGTGGTGGGAGGCAAGGCAAGGGGAGATTCTTAGTGTATGTTTGGCTGTGAAAGCACTGGCAAGGGAAGGTCAGAAACAGCAAGAGCTCTAAGCCCTTAGAGCTCTGGTGTAATAGAAATGGCTGTATGTTTTAACTTTGTGAGCTGGTCTGTGCCGAGAGTGAGAGGGAGCTTGCGAATGTGTCTTGGGAGTGGTGGGAGGCAAGGCAAGGGGAGATGCCAGGGGGGTGTCTGGCTGTGAGTGCGGTGGGAAGGGCAGTTGAATACAGCACCAGCTCTTAGGCCTTAGAGCTCTGGCGTGGGAGAAATGGCTGCATGTTTGCACTTTGTGAGCTGGTCTGTGCGGAGTGAGAGTGAGCTTGCGAATGTGTAGTGAGAGTGCTGGGAGGCAAGGCAAAAGTACATCCGCAGTGTCTGTCTGGGTGTGAAAGTGCTGGCAAGGGAAGGTGAGGACCAGCAAGAGCATTAAGTCCTTAGAAATATCAAGAGGGAAACATGGCTCTATGTTTTAACTTTGTGAGCTGGTCTGTGCCGCGAGTGAGAGTGAGCTTGCGAATGTGTCTTGGGAGTGGTGGCAGGCAAGGCAAGGGGAGATTCTTAGTGTATGTTTGGCTGTGAAAGCACTGGCAAGGGAAGGTCAGAAACAGCAAGAGCTCTAAGCCCTTAGAGCTCTGGTGTGGGAGAAATGGCTGTATGTTTTAACTTTGTGAGCTGGTCTGTGCGAAGAGTGAGAGCGAGCTTGCGAATGTGTATTGAGAGTGCCTGGAGGCAAGGCAAAAGTACATCCGCAGTGTCTGTCTGGGTGTGAAAGTGCTGGCAAGGGAAGGTGAGGACCAGCAAGAGCATTAAGCCCTTAGAAATATTAAGAGGGAAACATGGCTGTATGTTTTAACTTTGTGAGCTGGTCTGTGCGAAGAGTGAGAGTGAGCTTGCGAATGTGTCTTGGGAGTGGTGGGAGGCAAGGCAAGGGGAGATTCTTAGTGTATGTTTGGCTGTGAAAGCACTGGCAAGGGAAGGTCAGAAACAGCAGGAGCTCTAAGCCCTTAGAGCTCTGGTGTGGGAGAAATGGCTGTATGTTTTAACTTTGTGAGCTGGTCTGTGCCGAGAGTGAGAGGGAGCTTGCGAATGTGTCTTGGGAGTGGTGGGAGGCAAGGCAAGGGGAGATTCTTAGTGTATGTTTGGCTGTGAAAGCACTGGCAAGGGAAGGTCAGAAACAGCAAGAGCTCTAAGCCCTTAGAGCTCTGGTGTGGGAGAAATGGCTGTATGTTTTAACTTTGTGAGCTGGTCTGTGCGAAGAGTGAGAGCGAGCTTGCGAATGTGTATTGAGAGTGCTGGGAGGCAAGGCAAAAGTACATCCGCAGTGTCTGTCTGGGTGTGAAAGTGCTGGCAAGGGAAGGTGAGGACCAGCAAGAGCATTAAGCCCTTAGAAATATTAAGAGGGAAACATGGCTGTATGTTTTAACTTTGTGAGCTGGTCTGTGCGAAGAGTGAGAGGGAGCTTGCGAATGAGTCTTGGGAGTGGTGGGAGGCAAGGCAAGGGGAGATTCTTAGTGTATGTTTGGCTGTGAAAGCACTGGCAAGGGAAGGTCAGAAACAGCACCAGCTCTTAGGCCTTAGAGCTCTGGTGTGGGAGAAATGGCTGTATGTTTTAACTTTGTGAGCTGGTCTGTGCCGAGAGTGAGAGGGAGCTTGCGAATGTGTCTTGGGAGTGGTGCGAGGCAAGGCAAGGGGAGATTCTTAGTGTCTGTCTGGGTGTGAAAGCACTGGCAAGGGAAGGTCAGAAACAGCAGGAGCTCTAAGCCCTTAGAGCTCTGGTGTGGGAGAAATGGCTGGATGTTTTAACTTTGTGAGCTGGTCTGTGCCGAGAGTGAGAGGGAGCTTGAGAATGTGTCTTGGGAGTGGTGGGAGGCAAGGCAAGGGGAGATTCTTAGTGTATGTTTGGCTGTGAAAGCACTGGCAAGGGAAGGTCAGAAACAGCAGGAGCTCTAAGCCCTAAGAGCTCTGGTGTGGTAGAAATGGCTGTATGTTTTAACTTTGTGAGCTGGTCTGTGCCGAGAGTGAGAGGGAGCTTGAGAATGTGTCTTGGGAGCGGTGGGAGGCAAGGCAAGGGGAGATTTTTAGTGTCTGTCTGGCTGTGAAAGCACTGGCAAGGGAAGGTCAGAAACAGCAGGAGCTCTAAGCCCTTAGAGCTCTGGTGTGGTAGAAATGGCTGGATGTTTTAACTTTGTGAGCTGGTCTGTGCCGAGAGTGAGAGGGAGCTTGAGAATGTGTCTTGGGAGTGGTGGGAGGCAAGGCAAGGGGAGATGCCAGGGGGGTGTCTGGCTGTGAGTGCGGTGGGAAGGGCAGTTGAATACAGCACCAGCTCTTAGGCCTTAGAGCTCTGGTGTGGGAGAAATGGCTGCATGTTTGCACTTTGTGAGCTGGTCTGTGCGGAGTGAGAGTGAGCTTGCGAATGTGTAGTGAGAGTGCTGGGAAGCAAGGCAAAAGTACATCCGCAGTGTCTGTCTGGGTGTGAAAGTGCTGGCAAGGGAAGGTGAGGACCAGCAAGAGCATTAAGTCCTTAGAAATATCAAGAGGGAAACATGGCTCTATGTTTTAACTTTGTGAGCTGGTCTGTGCCGCGAGTGAGAGTGAGCTTGCGAATGTGTCTTGGGAGTGGTGGCAGGCAAGGCAAGGGGAGATTCTTAGTGTATGTTTGGCTGTGAAAGCACTGGCAAGGGAAGGTCAGAAACAGCAAGAGCTCTAAGCCCTTAGAGCTCTGGTGTGGTAGAAATGGCTGTATGTTTTAACTTTGTGAGCTGGTCTGTGCCGAGAGTGAGAGGGAGCTTGAGAATGTGTCTTGGGAGTGGTGGCAGGCAAGGCAAGGGGAGATTTTTAGTGTCTGTCTGGCTGTGAAAGCACTGGCAAGGGATGGTCAGAAACAGCAGGAGCTCTAAGCCCTTAGAGCTCTGGTGTGGGAGAAATGGCTGTATGTTTTAACTTTGTGATCTGGTCTGTGCCGAGAGTGAGAGTGAGCTTGAGAATGTGTCTTGGGAGTGGTGGGAGGCAAGGCAAGGGGAGATTCTTAGTGTATGTTTGGCTGTGAAAGCACTGGCAAGGGAAGGTCAGAAACAGCAAGAGCTCTAAGCCCTTAGAGCTCTGGTGTGGTAGAAATGGCTGTATGTTTTAACTTTGTGAGCTGGTCTGTGCCGAGAGTGAGAGGGAGCTTGCGAATGTGTCTTGGGAGTGGTGGGAGGCAAGGCAAGGGGAGATGCCAGGGGGGTGTCTGGCTGTGAGTGCGGTGGGAAGGGCAGTTGAATACAGCACCACCTCTTAGGCCTTAGAGCTCTGGTGTGGGAGAAATGGCTGCATGTTTGCACTTTGTGAGCTGGTCTGTGCGAAGAGTGAGAGTGAGCTTGCGAATGTGTAGTGAGAGTGCTGGGAGGCAAGGCAAAAGTACATCCGCAGTGTCTGTCTGGGTGTGAAAGTGCTGGCAAGGGAAGGTGAGGACCAGCAAGAGCATTAAGCCCTTAGAAATATCAAGAGGAAAACATGGCTGTATGTTTTAACTTTGTGAGCTGGTCTGTGCCGAGAGTGAGAGTGAGCTTGCGAATGTGTCTTGGGAGTGGTGGGAGGCAAGGCAAGGGGAGATTCTTAGTGTATGTTTGGCTGTGAAAGCACTGGCAAGGGAAGGTCAGAAACAGCAGGAGCTCTAAGCCCTTAGAGCTCTGGTGTGGTAGAAATGGCTGTATGTTTTAACTTTGTGATCTGGTCTGTGCCGAGAGTGAGAGGGAGCTTGAGAATGTGTCTTGGGAGTGGTGGGAGGCAAGGCAAGGGGAGATTTTTAGTGTCTGTCTGGCTGTGAAAGCACTGGCAAGGGAAGGTCAGACACAGCAGGAGCTCTAAGCCCTTAGAGCTCTGGTGTGGGAGAAATGGCTGTATGTTTTAACTTTGTGAGCTGGTCTGTGCCGAGAGTGAGAGGGAGCTTGAGAATGTGTCTTGGGAGTGGTGGGAGGCAAGGCAAGGGGAGATGCCAGGGGGGTGTCTGGCTGTGAGTGCGGTGGGAAGGGCAGTTGAATAGAGCACCAGCTCTCAGGCCTTAGAGCTCTGGTGTGGGAGAAATGGCTGCATGTTTGCACTTTGTGAGCTGGTCTGTGCGAAGAGTGAGAGTGAGCTTGCGAATGTGTATTGAGAGTGCTGGGAGGCAAGGCAAAAGTACATCCGCAGTGTCTGTCTGGGTGTGAAAGTGCTGGCAAGGGAAGGTGAGGACCAGCAAGAGCATTAAGCCCTTAGAAATATTAAGAGGGAAACATGGCTGTATGTTTTAACTTTGTGAGCTGGTCTGTGCGAAGAGTGAGAGGGAGCTTGCGAATGTGTCTTGGGAGTGGTGGGAGGCAAGGCAAGGGGAGATTCTTAGTGTATGTTTGGCTGTGAAAGCACTGGCAAGGGAAGGTCAGAAACAGCACCAGCTCTTAGGCCTTAGAGCTCTGGTGTGGGAGAAATGGCTGTATGTTTTAACTTTGTGAGCTGGTCTGTGCCGAGAGTGAGAGGGAGCTTGAGAATGTGTCTTGGGAGTGGTGGGAGGCAAGGCAAGGGGAGATTCTTAGTGTATGTTTGGCTGTGAAATCACTGGCAAGGGAAGGTCAGAAACAGCAAGAGCTCTAAGCCCTTAGAGCTCTGGTGTGGTAGAAATGGCTGTATGTTTTAACTTTGTGAGCTGGTCTGTGCCGAGAGTGAGAGTGAGCTTGAGAATGTGTCTTGGGAGTGGTGGGAGGCAAGGCAAGGGGAGATGCCAGGGGGGTGTCTGGCTGTGCGTGCGGTGGGAAGGGCAGTTGAATACAGCACCAGCTCTTAGGCCTTAGAGCTCTGGTGTGGGAGAAATGGCTGCATGTTTGCACTTCGTGAGCTGGTCTGTGCGAAGAGTGAGAGTGAGCTTGCGAATGTGTAGTGAGAGTGCTGGGACGCAAGGCAAAAGTACATCCGCAGTGTCTGTCTGGGTGTGAAAGTGCTGGCAAGGGAAGGTGAGGACCAGCAAGAGCATTAAGTCCTTAGAAATATCAAGAGGGAAACATGGCTCTATGTTTTAACTTTGTGAGCTGGTCTGTGCCGCGAGTGAGAGTGAGCTTGCGAATGTGTCTTGGGAGTGGTGGGAGGCAAGGCAAGGGGAGATTCTTAGTGTATGTTTGGCTGTGAAAGCACTGGCAAGGGAAGGTCAGAAACAGCAAGAGCTCTAAGCCCTTAGAGCTCTGGTGTGGTAGAAATGGCTGTATGTTTTAACTTTGTGAGCTGGTCTGTGCGAAGAGTGAGAGTGAGCTTGCGAATGTGTATTGAGAGTGCTGGGAGGCAAGGCAAAAGTACATCCGCAGTGTCTGTCTGGGTGTGAAAGTGCTGGCAAGGGAAGGTGAGGACCAGCAAGAGCATTAAGCCCTTAGAAATATTAAGAGGGAAACATGGCTGTATGTTTTAACTTTGTGAGCTGGTCTGTGCGAAGAGTGAGAGGGAGCTTGCGAATGTGTCTTGGGAGTGGTGGGAGGCAAGGCAAGGGGAGATTCTTAGTGTATGTTTGGCTGTGAAAGCACTGGCAAGGGAAGGTCAGAAACAGCACCAGCTCTTAGGCCTTAGAGCTCTGGTGTGGGAGAAATGGCTGTATGTTTTAACTTTGTGAGCTGGTCTGTGCCGAGAGTGAGAGGGAGCTTGAGAATGTGTCTTGGGAGTGGTGGCAGGCAAGGCAAGGGGAGATTTTTAGTGTCTGTCTGGCTGTGAAAGCACTGGCAAGGGAAGGTCAGAAACAGCAGGAGCTCTAAGCCCTTAGAGCTCTGGTGTGGTAGAAATGGCTGTATGTTTTAACTTTGTGAGCTGGTCTGTGCCGAGAGTGAGAGGGAGCTTGCGAATGTGTCTTGGGAGTGGTGGGAGGCAAGGCAAGGGGAGATTCTTAGTGTATGTTTGGCTGTGAAAGCACTGGCAAGGGAAGGTCAGAAACAGCAAGAGCTCTAAGCCCTTAGAGCTCTGGTGTGGTAGAAATGGCTGTATGTTTTAACTTTGTGAGCTGGTCTGTGCCGAGAGTGAGAGTGAGCTTGCGAATGTGTCTTGGGAGTGGTGGGAGGCAAGGCAAGGGGAGATGCCAGGGGGGTGTCTGGCTGTGAGTGCGGTGGGAAGGGCAGTTGAATACAGCACCACCTCTTAGGCCTTAGAGCTCTGGTGTGGGAGAAATGGCTGCATGTTTGCACTTTGTGAGCTGGTCTGTGCGGAGTGAGAGTGAGCTTGCGAATGTGTAGTGAGAGTGCTGGGAGGCAAGGCAAAAGTACATCCGCAGTGTCTGTCTGGGTGTGAAAGTGCTGGCAAGGGAAGGTGAGGACCAGCAAGAGCATTAAGCCCTTAGAAATATCAAGAGGGAAACATGGCTGTATGTTTTAACTTTGTTAGCTGGTCTGTGCCGAGAGTGAGAGTGAGCTTGCGAATGTGTCTTGGGAGTGGTGGGAGGCAAGGCAAGGGGAGATTCTTAGTGTATGTTTGGCTGTGAAATCACTGGCAAGGGAAGGTCAGAAACAGCAAGAGCTCTAAGCCCTTAGAGCTCTGGTGTGGGAGAAATGGCTGGATGTTTTAACTTTGTGAGCTGGTCTGTGCCGAGAGTGAGAGGGAGCTTGAGAATGTGTCTTGGGAGTGGTGGGAGGCAAGGCAAGGGGAGATTCTTAGTGTATGTTTGGCTGTGAAAGCACTGGCAAGGGAAGGTCAGAAACAGCAGGAGCTCTAAGCCCTTAGAGCTCTGGTGTGGTAGAAATGGCTGTATGTTTTAACTTTGTGAGCTGGTCTGTGCCGAGAGTGAGAGGGAGCTTGAGAATGTGTCTTGGGAGCGGTGGGAGGCAAGGCAAGGGGAGATTTTTAGTGTCTGTCTGGCTGTGAAAGCACTGGCAAGGGAAGGTCAGACACAGCAGGAGCTCTAAGCCCTTAGAGCTCTGGTGTGGGAGAAATGGCTGTATGTTTTAACTTTGTGAGCTGGTCTGTGCCGAGAGTGAGAGGGAGCTTGAGAATGTGTCTTGGGAGTGGTGGGAGGCAAGGCAAGGGGAGATGCCAGGGGGGTGTCTGGCTGTGAGTGCGGTGGGAAGGGCAGTTGAATACAGCACCAGCTCTCAGGCCTTAGAGCTCTGGTGTGGGAGAAATGGCTGCATGTTTGCACTTTGTGAGCTGGTCTGTGCGAAGAGTGAGAGTGAGCTTGCGAATGTGTATTGAGAGTGCTGGGAGGCAAGGCAAAAGTACATCCGCAGTGTCTGTCTGGGTGTGAAAGTGCTGGCAAGGGAAGGTGAGGACCAGCAAGAGCATTAAGCCCTTAGAAATATTAAGAGGGAAACATGGCTGTATGTTTTAACTTTGTGAGCTGGTCTGTGCGAAGAGTGAGAGTGAGCTTGCGAATGTGTCTTGGGAGTGGTGGGAGGCAAGGCAAGGGGAGATTCTTAGTGTATGTTTGGCTGTGAAAGCACTGGCAAGGGAAGGTCAGAAACAGGAAGAGCTCTTAGGCCTTAGAGATCTGGTGTGGGAGAAATGGCTGTATGTTTTAACTTTGTGAGCTGGTCTGTGCCGAGAGTGAGAGGGAGCTTGAGAATGTGTCTTGGGAATGGTGGGAGGCAAGGCAAGGGGAGATTCTTAGTGTCTGTCTGGGTGTGAAAGCACTGGCAAGGGAAGGTCAGAAACAGCAAGAGCTCTAAGCCCTTAGAGCTCTGGTGTGGTAGAAATGGCTGTATGTTTTAACTTTGTGAGCTGGTCTGTGCCGAGAGTGAGAGTGAGCTTGAGAATGTGTCTTGGGAGTGGTGGGAGGCAAGGCAAGGGGAGATGCCAGGGGGGTGTCTGGCTGTGAGTGCGGTGGGAAGGGCAGTTGAATACAGCACCACCTCTTAGGCCTTAGAGCTCTGGTGTGGGAGAAATGGCTGCATGTTTGCACTTTGTGAGCTGGTCTGTGCGGAGTGAGAGTGAGCTTGCGAATGTGTAGTGAGAGTGCTGGGAGGCAAGGCAAAAGTACATCCGCAGTGTCTGTCTGGGTGTGAAAGTGCTGGCAAGGGAAGGTGAGGACCAGCAAGAGCATTAAGTCCTTAGAAATATCAAGAGGGAAACATGGCTCTATGTTTTAACTTTGTGAGCTGGTCTGTGCCGCGAGTGAGAGTGAGCTTGCGAATGTGTCTTGGGAGTGGTGGCAGGCAAGGCAAGGGGAGATTCTTAGTGTATGTTTGGCTGTGAAAGCACTGGCAAGGGAAGGTCAGAAACAGCAAGAGCTCTAAGCCCTTAGAGCTCTGGTGTGGGAGAAATGGCTGTATGTTTTAACTTTGTGAGCTGGTCTGTGCGAAGAGTGAGAGCGAGCTTGCGAATGTGTATTGAGAGTGCTGGGAGGCAAGGCAAAAGTACATCCGCAGTGTCTGTCTGGGTGTGAAAGTGCTGGCAAGGGAAGGTGAGGACCAGCAAGAGCATTAAGCCCTTAGAAATATTAAGAGGGAAACATGGCTGTATGTTTTAACTTTGTGAGCTGGTCTGTGCGAAGAGTGAGAGGGAGCTTGCGAATGTGTCTTGGGAGTGGTGGGAGGCAAGGCAAGGGGAGATTCTTAGTGTATGTTTGGCTGTGAAAGCACTGGCAAGGGAAGGTCAGAAACAGCACCAGCTCTTAGGCCTTAGAGCTCTGGTGTGGGAGAAATGGCTGTATGTTTTAACTTTGTTAGCTGGTCTGTGCCGAGAGTGAGAGTGAGCTTGCGAATGTGTCTTGGGAGTGGTGGGAGGCAAGGCAAGGGGAGATTCTTAGTGTATGTTTGGCTGTGAAAGCACTGGCAAGGGAAGGTCAGAAACAGCAAGAGCTCTAAGCCCTTAGAGCTCTGGTGTGGTAGAAATGGCTGTATGTTTTAACTTTGTGAGCTGGTCTGTGCCGAGAGTGAGAGGGAGCTTGAGAATGTGTCTTGGGAGCGGTGGGAGGCAAGGCAAGGGGAGATTTTTAGTGTCTGTCTGGCTGTGAAAGCACTGGCAAGGGAAGGTCAGACACAGCAGGAGCTCTAAGCCCTTAGAGCTCTGGTGTGGGAGAAATGGCTGTATGTTTTAACTTTGTGAGCTGGTCTGTGCCGAGAGTGAGAGGGAGCTTGAGAATGTGTCTTGGGAGTGGTGGGAGGCAAGGCAAGGGGAGATGCCAGGGGGGTGTCTGGCTGTGAGTGCGGTGGGAAGGGCAGTTGAATAGAGCACCAGCTCTCAGGCCTTAGAGCTCTGGTGTGGGAGAAATGGCTGCATGTTTGCACGTTGTGAGCTGGTCTGTGCGAAGAGTGAGAGTGAGCTTGCGAATGTGTATTGAGAGTGCTGGGAGGCAAGGCAAAAGTACATCCGCAGTGTCTGTCTGGGTGTGAAAGTGCTGGCAAGGGAAGGTGAGGACCAGCAAGAGCATTAAGCCCTTAGAAATATTAAGAGGGAAACATGGCTGTATGTTTTAACTTTGTGAGCTGGTCTGTGCGAAGAGTGAGAGTGAGCTTGCGAATGTGTCTTGGGAGTGGTGGGAGGCAAGGCAAGGGGAGATTCTTAGTGTATGTTTGGCTGTGAAAGCACTGGCAAGGGAAGGTCAGAAACAGCAGGAGCTCTAAGCCCTTAGAGCTCTGGTGTGGGAGAAATGGCTGTATGTTTTAACTTTGTGAGCTGGTCTGTGCCGAGAGTGAGAGGGAGCTTGAGAATGTGTCTTGGGAGTGGTGGGAGGCAAGGCAAGGGGAGATTCTTAGTGTATGTTTGGCTGTGAAATCACTGGCAAGGGAAGGTCAGAAACAGCAAGAGCTCTAAGCCCTTAGAGCTCTGGTGTGGTAGAAATGGCTGTATGTTTTAACTTTGTGAGCTGGTCTGTGCCGAGAGTGAGAGTGAGCTTGAGAATGTGTCTTGGGAGTGGTGGGAGGCAAGGCAAGGGGAGATGCCAGGGGGGTGTCTGGCTGTGCGTGCGGTGGGAAGGGCAGTTGAATACAGCACCAGCTCTTAGGCCTTAGAGCTCTGGTGTGGGAGAAATGGCTGCATGTTTGCACTTCGTGAGCTGGTCTGTGCGGAGTGAGAGTGAGCTTGCGAATGTGTAGTGAGAGTGCTGGGACGCAAGGCAAAAGTACATCCGCAGTGTCTGTCTGGGTGTGAAAGTGCTGGCAAGGGAAGGTGAGGACCAGCAAGAGCATTAAGTCCTTAGAAATATCAAGAGGGAAACATGGCTCTATGTTTTAACTTTGTGAGCTGGTCTGTGCCGCGAGTGAGAGTGAGCTTGCGAATGTGTCTTGGGAGTGGTGGGAGGCAAGGCAAGGGGAGATTCTTAGTGTATGTTTGGCTGTGAAAGCACTGGCAAGGGAAGGTCAGAAACAGCAAGAGCTCTAAGCCCTTAGAGCTCTGGTGTGGGAGAAATGGCTGTATGTTTTAACTTTGTGAGCTGGTCTGTGCGAAGAGTGAGAGTGAGCTTGCGAATGTGTATTGAGAGTGCTGGGAGGCAAGGCAAAAGTACATCCGCAGTGTCTGTCTGGGTGTGAAAGTGCTGGCAAGGGAAGGTGAGGACCAGCAAGAGCATTAAGCCCTTAGAAATATTAAGAGGGAAACATGGCTGTATGTTTTAACTTTGTGAGCTGGTCTGTGCGAAGAGTGAGAGGGAGCTTGCGAATGTGTCTTGGGAGTGGTGGGAGGCAAGGCAAGGGGAGATTCTTAGTGTATGTTTGGCTGTGAAAGCACTGGCAAGGGAAGGTCAGAAACAGCACCAGCTCTTAGGCCTTAGAGCTCTGGTGTGGGAGAAATGGCTGTATGTTTTAACTTTGTGAGCTGGTCTGTGCCGAGAGTGAGAGGGAGCTTGAGAATGTGTCTTGGGAGTGGTGGCAGGCAAGGCAAGGGGAGATTTTTAGTGTCTGTCTGGCTGTGAAAGCACTGGCAAGGGATGGTCAGAAACAGCAGGAGCTCTAAGCCCTTAGAGCTCTGGTGTGGGAGAAATGGCTGTATGTTTTAACTTTGTGAGCTGGTCTGTGCCGAGAGTGAGAGGGAGCTTGCGAATGTGTCTTGGGAGTGGTGGGAGGCAAGGCAAGGGGAGATTCTTAGTGTATGTTTGGCTGTGAAAGCACTGGCAAGGGAAGGTCAGAAACAGCAAGAGCTCTAAGCCCTTAGAGCTCTGGTGTGGTAGAAATGGCTGTATGTTTTAACTTTGTGAGCTGGTCTGTGCCGAGAGTGAGAGTGAGCTTGCGAATGTGTCTTGGGAGTGGTGGGAGGCAAGGCAAGGGGAGATGCCAGGGGGGTGTCTGGCTGTGAGTGCGGTGGGAAGGGCAGTTGAATACAGCACCACCTCTTAGGCCTTAGAGCTCTGGTGTGGGAGAAATGGCTGCATGTTTGCACTTTGTGAGCTGGTCTGTGCGGAGTGAGAGTGAGCTTGCGAATGTGTAGTGAGAGTGCTGGGAGGCAAGGCAAAAGTACATCCGCAGTGTCTGTCTGGGTGTGAAAGTGCTGGCAAGGGAAGGTGAGGACCAGCAAGAGCATTAAGCCCTTAGAAATATCAAGAGGGAAACATGGCTGTATGTTTTAACTTTGTTAGCTGGTCTGTGCCGAGAGTGAGAGTGAGCTTGCGAATGTGTCTTGGGAGTGGTGGGAGGCAAGGCAAGGGGAGATTCTTAGTGTATGTTTGGCTGTGAAATCACTGGCAAGGGAAGGTCAGAAACAGCAGGAGCTCTAAGCCCTTAGAGCTCTGGTGTGGGAGAAATGGCTGGATGTTTTAACTTTGTGAGCTGGTCTGTGCCGAGAGTGAGAGGGAGCTTGAGAATGTGTCTTGGGAGTGGTGGGAGGCAAGGCAAGGGGAGATTCTTAGTGTATGTTTGGCTGTGAAAGCACTGGCAAGGGAAGGTCAGAAACAGCAGGAGCTCTAAGCCCTTAGAGCTCTGGTGTGGTAGAAATGGCTGTATGTTTTAACTTTGTGAGCTGGTCTGTGCCGAGAGTGAGAGGGAGCTTGAGAATGTGTCTTGGGAGCGGTGGGAGGCAAGGCAAGGGGAGATTTTTAGTGTCTGTCTGGCTGTGAAAGCACTGGCAAGGGAAGGTCAGACACAGCAGGAGCTCTAAGCCCTTAGAGCTCTGGTGTGGGAGAAATGGCTGTATGTTTTAACTTTGTGAGCTGGTCTGTGCCGAGAGTGAGAGGGAGCTTGAGAATGTGTCTTGGGAGTGGTGGGAGGCAAGGCAAGGGGAGATGCCAGGGGGGTGTCTGGCTGTGAGTGCGGTGGGAAGGGCAGTTGAATACAGCACCAGCTCTCAGGCCTTAGAGCTCTGGTGTGGGAGAAATGGCTGCATGTTTGCACTTTGTGAGCTGGTCTGTGCGAAGAGTGAGAGTGAGCTTGCGAATGTGTATTGAGAGTGCTGGGAGGCAAGGCAAAAGTACATCCGCAGTGTCTGTCTGGGTGTGAAAGTGCTGGCAAGGGAAGGTGAGGACCAGCAAGAGCATTAAGCCCTTAGAAATATTAAGAGGGAAACATGGCTGTATGTTTTAACTTTGTGAGCTGGTCTGTGCGAAGAGTGAGAGTGAGCTTGCGAATGTGTCTTGGGAGTGGTGGGAGGCAAGGCAAGGGGAGATTCTTAGTGTATGTTTGGCTGTGAAAGCACTGGCAAGGGAAGGTCAGAAACAGGAAGAGCTCTTAGGCCTTAGAGATCTGGTGTGGGAGAAATGGCTGTATGTTTTAACTTTGTGAGCTGGTCTGTGCCGAGAGTGAGAGGGAGCTTGAGAATGTGTCTTGGGAATGGTGGGAGGCAAGGCAAGGGGAGATTCTTAGTGTCTGTCTGGGTGTGAAAGCACTGGCAAGGGAAGGTCAGAAACAGCAAGAGCTCTAAGCCCTTAGAGCTCTGGTGTGGTAGAAATGGCTGTATGTTTTAACTTTGTGAGCTGGTCTGTGCCGAGAGTGAGAGTGAGCTTGAGAATGTGTCTTGGGAGTGGTGGGAGGCAAGGCAAGGGGAGATGCCAGGGGGGTGTCTGGCTGTGAGTGCGGTGGGAAGGGCAGTTGAATACAGCACCAGCTCTTAGGCCTTAGAGCTCTGGTGTGGGAGAAATGGCTGCATGTTTGCACTTTGTGAGCTGGTCTGTGCGGAGTGAGAGTGAGCTTGCGAATGTGTAGTGAGAGTGCTGGGAGGCAAGGCAAAAGTACATCCGCAGTGTCTGTCTGGGTGTGAAAGTGCTGGCAAGGGAAGGTGAGGACCAGCAAGAGCATTAAGTCCTTAGAAATATCAAGAGGGAAACATGGCTCTATGTTTTAACTTTGTGAGCTGGTCTGTGCCGCGAGTGAGAGTGAGCTTGCGAATGTGTCTTGGGAGTGGTGGCAGGCAAGGCAAGGGGAGATTCTTAGTGTATGTTTGGCTGTGAAAGCACTGGCAAGGGAAGGTCAGAAACAGCAAGAGCTCTAAGCCCTTAGAGCTCTGGTGTGGGAGAAATGGCTGTATGTTTTAACTTTGTGAGCTGGTCTGTGCGAAGAGTGAGAGCGAGCTTGCGAATGTGTATTGAGAGTGCTGGGAGGCAAGGCAAAAGTACATCCGCAGTGTCTGTCTGGGTGTGAAAGTGCTGGCAAGGGAAGGTGAGGACCAGCAAGAGCATTAAGCCCTTAGAAATATTAAGAGGGAAACATGGCTGTATGTTTTAACTTTGTGAGCTGGTCTGTGCGAAGAGTGAGAGGGAGCTTGCGAATGTGTCTTGGGAGTGGTGGGAGGCAAGGCAAGGGGAGATTCTTAGTGTATGTTTGGCTGTGAAAGCACTGGCAAGGGAAGGTCAGAAACAGCACCAGCTCTTAGGCCTTAGAGCTCTGGTGTGGGAGAAATGGCTGTATGTTTTAACTTTGTTAGCTGGTCTGTGCCGAGAGTGAGAGTGAGCTTGCGAATGTGTCTTGGGAGTGGTGGGAGGCAAGGCAAGGGGAGATTCTTAGTGTATGTTTGGCTGTGAAAGCACTGGCAAGGGAAGGTCAGAAACAGCAAGAGCTCTAAGCCCTTAGAGCTCTGGTGTGGTAGAAATGGCTGTATGTTTTAACTTTGTGAGCTGGTCTGTGCCGAGAGTGAGAGGGAGCTTGAGAATGTGTCTTGGGAGCGGTGGGAGGCAAGGCAAGGGGAGATTTTTAGTGTCTGTCTGGCTGTGAAAGCACTGGCAAGGGAAGGTCAGACACAGCAGGAGCTCTAAGCCCTTAGAGCTCTGGTGTGGGAGAAATGGCTGTATGTTTTAACTTTGTGAGCTGGTCTGTGCCGAGAGTGAGAGGGAGCTTGAGAATGTGTCTTGGGAGTGGTGGGAGGCAAGGCAAGGGGAGATGCCAGGGGGGTGTCTGGCTGTGAGTGCGGTGGGAAGGGCAGTTGAATAGAGCACCAGCTCTCAGGCCTTAGAGCTCTGGTGTGGGAGAAATGGCTGCATGTTTGCACGTTGTGAGCTGGTCTGTGCGAAGAGTGAGAGTGAGCTTGCGAATGTGTATTGAGAGTGCTGGGAGGCAAGGCAAAAGTACATCCGCAGTGTCTGTCTGGGTGTGAAAGTGCTGGCAAGGGAAGGTGAGGACCAGCAAGAGCATTAAGCCCTTAGAAATATTAAGAGGGAAACATGGCTGTATGTTTTAACTTTGTGAGCTGGTCTGTGCGAAGAGTGAGAGTGAGCTTGCGAATGTGTCTTGGGAGTGGTGGGAGGCAAGGCAAGGGGAGATTCTTAGTGTATGTTTGGCTGTGAAAGCACTGGCAAGGGAAGGTCAGAAACAGCAGGAGCTCTAAGCCCTTAGAGCTCTGGTGTGGGAGAAATGGCTGTATGTTTTAACTTTGTGAGCTGGTCTGTGCCGAGAGTGAGAGGGAGCTTGAGAATGTGTCTTGGGAGTGGTGGGAGGCAAGGCAAGGGGAGATTCTTAGTGTATGTTTGGCTGTGAAATCACTGGCAAGGGAAGGTCAGAAACAGCAAGAGCTCTAAGCCCTTAGAGCTCTGGTGTGGTAGAAATGGCTGTATGTTTTAACTTTGTGAGCTGGTCTGTGCCGAGAGTGAGAGTGAGCTTGAGAATGTGTCTTGGGAGTGGTGGGAGGCAAGGCAAGGGGAGATGCCAGGGGGGTGTCTGGCTGTGCGTGCGGTGGGAAGGGCAGTTGAATACAGCACCAGCTCTTAGGCCTTAGAGCTCTGGTGTGGGAGAAATGGCTGCATGTTTGCACTTCGTGAGCTGGTCTGTGCGGAGTGAGAGTGAGCTTGCGAATGTGTAGTGAGAGTGCTGGGACGCAAGGCAAAAGTACATCCGCAGTGTCTGTCTGGGTGTGAAAGTGCTGGCAAGGGAAGGTGAGGACCAGCAAGAGCATTAAGTCCTTAGAAATATCAAGAGGGAAACATGGCTCTATGTTTTAACTTTGTGAGCTGGTCTGTGCCGCGAGTGAGAGTGAGCTTGCGAATGTGTCTTGGGAGTGGTGGGAGGCAAGGCAAGGGGAGATTCTTAGTGTATGTTTGGCTGTGAAAGCACTGGCAAGGGAAGGTCAGAAACAGCAAGAGCTCTAAGCCCTTAGAGCTCTGGTGTGGTAGAAATGGCTGTATGTTTTAACTTTGTGAGCTGGTCTGTGCGAAGAGTGAGAGTGAGCTTGCGAATGTGTATTGAGAGTGCTGGGAGGCAAGGCAAAAGTACATCCGCAGTGTCTGTCTGGGTGTGAAAGTGCTGGCAAGGGAAGGTGAGGACCAGCAAGAGCATTAAGCCCTTAGAAATATTAAGAGGGAAACATGGCTGTATGTTTTAACTTTGTGAGCTGGTCTGTGCGAAGAGTGAGAGGGAGCTTGCGAATGTGTCTTGGGAGTGGTGGGAGGCAAGGCAAGGGGAGATTCTTAGTGTATGTTTGGCTGTGAAAGCACTGGCAAGGGAAGGTCAGAAACAGCACCAGCTCTTAGGCCTTAGAGCTCTGGTGTGGGAGAAATGGCTGTATGTTTTAACTTTGTGAGCTGGTCTGTGCCGAGAGTGAGAGGGAGCTTGAGAATGTGTCTTGGGAGTGGTGGCAGGCAAGGCAAGGGGAGATTTTTAGTGTCTGTCTGGCTGTGAAAGCACTGGCAAGGGATGGTCAGAAACAGCAGGAGCTCTAAGCCCTTAGAGCTCTGGTGTGGGAGAAATGGCTGTATGTTTTAACTTTGTGAGCTGGTCTGTGCCGAGAGTGAGAGGGAGCTTGCGAATGTGTCTTGGGAGTGGTGGGAGGCAAGGCAAGGGGAGATTCTTAGTGTATGTTTGGCTGTGAAAGCACTGGCAAGGGAAGGTCAGAAACAGCAAGAGCTCTAAGCCCTTAGAGCTCTGGTGTGGTAGAAATGGCTGTATGTTTTAACTTTGTGAGCTGGTCTGTGCCGAGAGTGAGAGTGAGCTTGCGAATGTGTCTTGGGAGTGGTGGGAGGCAAGGCAAGGGGAGATGCCAGGGGGGTGTCTGGCTGTGAGTGCGGTGGGAAGGGCAGTTGAATACAGCACCACCTCTTAGGCCTTAGAGCTCTGGTGTGGGAGAAATGGCTGCATGTTTGCACTTTGTGAGCTGGTCTGTGCGGAGTGAGAGTGAGCTTGCGAATGTGTAGTGAGAGTGCTGGGAGGCAAGGCAAAAGTACATCCGCAGTGTCTGTCTGGGTGTGAAAGTGCTGGCAAGGGAAGGTGAGGACCAGCAAGAGCATTAAGCCCTTAGAAATATCAAGAGGGAAACATGGCTGTATGTTTTAACTTTGTTAGCTGGTCTGTGCCGAGAGTGAGAGTGAGCTTGCGAATGTGTCTTGGGAGTGGTGGGAGGCAAGGCAAGGGGAGATTCTTAGTGTATGTTTGGCTGTGAAATCACTGGCAAGGGAAGGTCAGAAACAGCAGGAGCTCTAAGCCCTTAGAGCTCTGGTGTGGGAGAAATGGCTGGATGTTTTAACTTTGTGAGCTGGTCTGTGCCGAGAGTGAGAGGGAGCTTGAGAATGTGTCTTGGGAGTGGTGGGAGGCAAGGCAAGGGGAGATTCTTAGTGTATGTTTGGCTGTGAAAGCACTGGCAAGGGAAGGTCAGAAACAGCAGGAGCTCTAAGCCCTTAGAGCTCTGGTGTGGTAGAAATGGCTGTATGTTTTAACTTTGTGAGCTGGTCTGTGCCGAGAGTGAGAGGGAGCTTGAGAATGTGTCTTGGGAGCGGTGGGAGGCAAGGCAAGGGGAGATTTTTAGTGTCTGTCTGGCTGTGAAAGCACTGGCAAGGGAAGGTCAGACACAGCAGGAGCTCTAAGCCCTTAGAGCTCTGGTGTGGGAGAAATGGCTGTATGTTTTAACTTTGTGAGCTGGTCTGTGCCGAGAGTGAGAGGGAGCTTGAGAATGTGTCTTGGGAGTGGTGGGAGGCAAGGCAAGGGGAGATGCCAGGGGGGTGTCTGGCTGTGAGTGCGGTGGGAAGGGCAGTTGAATACAGCACCAGCTCTCAGGCCTTAGAGCTCTGGTGTGGGAGAAATGGCTGCATGTTTGCACTTTGTGAGCTGGTCTGTGCGAAGAGTGAGAGTGAGCTTGCGAATGTGTATTGAGAGTGCTGGGAGGCAAGGCAAAAGTACATCCGCAGTGTCTGTCTGGGTGTGAAAGTGCTGGCAAGGGAAGGTGAGGACCAGCAAGAGCATTAAGCCCTTAGAAATATTAAGAGGGAAACATGGCTGTATGTTTTAACTTTGTGAGCTGGTCTGTGCGAAGAGTGAGAGTGAGCTTGCGAATGTGTCTTGGGAGTGGTGGGAGGCAAGGCAAGGGGAGATTCTTAGTGTATGTTTGGCTGTGAAAGCACTGGCAAGGGAAGGTCAGAAACAGGAAGAGCTCTTAGGCCTTAGAGATCTGGTGTGGGAGAAATGGCTGTATGTTTTAACTTTGTGAGCTGGTCTGTGCCGAGAGTGAGAGGGAGCTTGAGAATGTGTCTTGGGAATGGTGGGAGGCAAGGCAAGGGGAGATTCTTAGTGTCTGTCTGGGTGTGAAAGCACTGGCAAGGGAAGGTCAGAAACAGCAAGAGCTCTAAGCCCTTAGAGCTCTGGTGTGGTAGAAATGGCTGTATGTTTTAACTTTGTGAGCTGGTCTGTGCCGAGAGTGAGAGTGAGCTTGAGAATGTGTCTTGGGAGTGGTGGGAGGCAAGGCAAGGGGAGATGCCAGGGGGGTGTCTGGCTGTGAGTGCGGTGGGAAGGGCAGTTGAATACAGCACCAGCTCTTAGGCCTTAGAGCTCTGGTGTGGGAGAAATGGCTGCATGTTTGCACTTTGTGAGCTGGTCTGTGCGGAGTGAGAGTGAGCTTGCGAATGTGTAGTGAGAGTGCTGGGAGGCAAGGCAAAAGTACATCCGCAGTGTCTGTCTGGGTGTGAAAGTGCTGGCAAGGGAAGGTGAGGACCAGCAAGAGCATTAAGTCCTTAGAAATATCAAGAGGGAAACATGGCTCTATGTTTTAACTTTGTGAGCTGGTCTGTGCCGCGAGTGAGAGTGAGCTTGCGAATGTGTCTTGGGAGTGGTGGCAGGCAAGGCAAGGGGAGATTCTTAGTGTATGTTTGGCTGTGAAAGCACTGGCAAGGGAAGGTCAGAAACAGCAAGAGCTCTAAGCCCTTAGAGCTCTGGTGTGGGAGAAATGGCTGTATGTTTTAACTTTGTGAGCTGGTCTGTGCGAAGAGTGAGAGCGAGCTTGCGAATGTGTATTGAGAGTGCTGGGAGGCAAGGCAAAAGTACATCCGCAGTGTCTGTCTGGGTGTGAAAGTGCTGGCAAGGGAAGGTGAGGACCAGCAAGAGCATTAAGCCCTTAGAAATATTAAGAGGGAAACATGGCTGTATGTTTTAACTTTGTGAGCTGGTCTGTGCGAAGAGTGAGAGGGAGCTTGCGAATGTGTCTTGGGAGTGGTGGGAGGCAAGGCAAGGGGAGATTCTTAGTGTATGTTTGGCTGTGAAAGCACTGGCAAGGGAAGGTCAGAAACAGCACCAGCTCTTAGGCCTTAGAGCTCTGGTGTGGGAGAAATGGCTGTATGTTTTAACTTTGTTAGCTGGTCTGTGCCGAGAGTGAGAGTGAGCTTGCGAATGTGTCTTGGGAGTGGTGGGAGGCAAGGCAAGGGGAGATTCTTAGTGTATGTTTGGCTGTGAAAGCACTGGCAAGGGAAGGTCAGAAACAGCAAGAGCTCTAAGCCCTTAGAGCTCTGGTGTGGTAGAAATGGCTGTATGTTTTAACTTTGTGAGCTGGTCTGTGCCGAGAGTGAGAGGGAGCTTGAGAATGTGTCTTGGGAGCGGTGGGAGGCAAGGCAAGGGGAGATTTTTAGTGTCTGTCTGGCTGTGAAAGCACTGGCAAGGGAAGGTCAGACACAGCAGGAGCTCTAAGCCCTTAGAGCTCTGGTGTGGGAGAAATGGCTGTATGTTTTAACTTTGTGAGCTGGTCTGTGCCGAGAGTGAGAGGGAGCTTGAGAATGTGTCTTGGGAGTGGTGGGAGGCAAGGCAAGGGGAGATGCCAGGGGGGTGTCTGGCTGTGAGTGCGGTGGGAAGGGCAGTTGAATAGAGCACCAGCTCTCAGGCCTTAGAGCTCTGGTGTGGGAGAAATGGCTGCATGTTTGCACGTTGTGAGCTGGTCTGTGCGAAGAGTGAGAGTGAGCTTGCGAATGTGTATTGAGAGTGCTGGGAGGCAAGGCAAAAGTACATCCGCAGTGTCTGTCTGGGTGTGAAAGTGCTGGCAAGGGAAGGTGAGGACCAGCAAGAGCATTAAGCCCTTAGAAATATTAAGAGGGAAACATGGCTGTATGTTTTAACTTTGTGAGCTGGTCTGTGCGAAGAGTGAGAGGGAGCTTGCGAATGTGTCTTGGGAGTGGTGGGAGGCAAGGCAAGGGGAGATTCTTAGTGTATGTTTGGCTGTGAAATCACTGTCAAGGGAAGGTCAGAAACAGCAGGAGCTCTAAGCCCTTAGAGCTCTGGTGTGGGAGAAATGGCTGGATGTTTTAACTTTGTGAGCTGGTCTGTGCCGAGAGTGAGAGGGAGCTTGAGAATGTGTCTTGGGAGTGGTGGCAGGCAAGGCAAGGGGAGATTTTTAGTGTCTGTCTGGCTGTGAAAGCACTGGCAAGGGATGGTCAGAAACAGCAGGAGCTCTAAGCCCTTAGAGCTCTGGTGTGGGAGAAATGGCTGTATGTTTTAACTTTGTTAGCTGGTCTGTGCCGAGAGTGAGAGTGAGCTTGCGAATGTGTCTTGGGAGTGGTGGGAGGCAAGGCAAGGGGAGATTCTTAGTGTATGTTTGGCTGTGAAAGCACTGGCAAGGGAAGGTCAGAAACAGCAAGAGCTCTAAGCCCTTAGAGCTCTGGTGTGGTAGAAATGGCTGTATGTTTTAACTTTGTGAGCTGGTCTGTGCCGAGAGTGAGAGTGAGCTTGCGAATGTGTCTTGGGAGTGGTGGGAGGCAAGGCAAGGGGAGATGCCAGGGGGGTGTCTGGCTGTGAGTGCGGTGGGAAGGGCAGTTGAATACAGCACCACCTCTTAGGCCTTAGAGCTCTGGTGTGGGAGAAATGGCTGCATGTTTGCACTTTGTGAGCTGGTCTGTGCGGAGTGAGAGTGAGCTTGCGAATGTGTAGTGAGAGTGCTGGGAGGCAAGGCAAAAGTACATCCGCAGTGTCTGTCTGGGTGTGAAAGTGCTGGCAAGGGAAGGTGAGGACCAGCAAGAGCATTAAGCCCTTAGAAATATCAAGAGGGAAACATGGCTCTATGTTTTAACTTTGTTAGCTGGTCTGTGCCGAGAGTGAGAGTGAGCTTGCGAATGTGTCTTGGGAGTGGTGGGAGGCAAGGCAAGGGGAGATTCTTAGTGTATGTTTGGCTGTGAAATCACTGTCAAGGGAAGGTCAGAAACAGCAGGAGCTCTAAGCCCTTAGAGCTCTGGTGTGGGAGAAATGGCTGTATGTTTTAACTTTGTGAGCTGGTCTGTGCCGAGAGTGAGAGGGAGCTTGAGAATGTGTCTTGGGAGTGGTGGCAGGCAAGGCAAGGGGAGATTCTTAGTGTATGTTTGGCTGTGAAAGCACTGGCAAGGGAAGGTCAGAAACAGCAGGAGCTCTAAGCCCTTAGAGCTCTGGTGTGGTAGAAATGGCTGTATGTTTTAACTTTGTGAGCTGGTCTGTGCCGAGAGTGAGAGGGAGCTTGAGAATGTGTCTTGGGAGTGGTGGGAGGCAAGGCAAGGGGAGATTTTTAGTGTCTGTCTGGCTGTGAAAGCACTGGCAAGGGAAGGTCAGACACAGCAGGAGCTCTAAGCCCTTAGAGCTCTGGTGTGGGAGAAATGGCTGTATGTTTTAACTTTGTGAGCTGGTCTGTGCCGAGAGTGAGAGGGAGCTTGAGAATGTGTCTTGGGAGTGGTGGGAGGCAAGGCAAGGGGAGATGCCAGGGGGGTGTCTGGCTGTGAGTGCGGTGGGAAGGGCAGTTGAATACAGCACCAGCTCTCAGGCCTTAGAGCTCTGGTGTGGGAGAAATGGCTGCATGTTTGCACTTTGTGAGCTGGTCTGTGCGAAGAGTGAGAGTGAGCTTGCGAATGTGTATTGAGAGTGCTGGGAGGCAAGGCAAAAGTACATCCGCAGTGTCTGTCTGGGTGTGAAAGTGCTGGCAAGGGAAGGTGAGGACCAGCAAGAGCATTAAGCCCTTAGAAATATTAAGAGGGAAACATGGCTGTATGTTTTAACTTTGTGAGCTGGTCTGTGCGAAGAGTGAGAGGGAGCTTGCGAATGTGTCTTGGGAGTGGTGGGAGGCAAGGCAAGGGGAGATTCTTAGTGTATGTTTGGCTGTGAAAGCACTGGCAAGGGAAGGTCAGAAACAGCAGGAGCTCTTAGGCCTTAGAGCTCTGGTGTGGGAGAAATGGCTGTATGTTTTAACTTTGTGAGCTGGTCTGTGCCGAGAGTGAGAGTGAGCTTGAGAATGTGTCTTGGGAGTGGTGGGAGGCAAGGCAAGGGGAGATTCTTAGTGTATGTTTGGCTGTGAAAGCACTGGCAAGGGAAGGTCAGAAACAGCAAGAGCTCTAAGCCCTTAGAGCTCTGGTGTGGTAGAAATGGCTGTATGTTTTAACTTTGTGAGCTGGTCTGTGCCGAGAGTGAGAGGGAGCTTGAGAATGTGTCTTGGGAGTGGTGGGAGGCAAGGCAAGGGGAGATGCCAGGGGGGTGTCTGGCTGTGAGTGCGGTGGGAAGGGCAGTTGAATACAGCACCAGCTCTTAGGCCTTAGAGCTCTGGTGTGGGAGAAATGGCTGCATGTTTGCACTTTGTGAGCTGGTCTGTGCGGAGTGAGAGTGAGCTTGCGAATGTGTAGTGAGAGTGCTGGGAGGCAAGGCAAAAGTACATCCGCAGTGTCTGTCTGGGTGTGAAAGTGCTGGCAAGGGAAGGTGAGGACCAGCAAGAGCATTAAGTCCTTAGAAATATCAAGAGGGAAACATGGCTGTATGTTTTAACTTTGTGAGCTGGTCTGTGCCGAGAGTGAGAGTGAGCTTCAGAATGTCTCTTGGGAGTGGTGGGAGGCAAGGCAAGGGGAGATTCTTAGTGTATGTTTGGCTGTGAAAGCACTGGCAAGGGAAGGTCAGAAACAGCAAGAGCTCTAAGCCCTTAGAGCTCTGGTGTGGGAGAAATGGCTGTATGTTTTAACTTTGTGAGCTGGTCTGTGCGAAGAGTGAGAGCGAGCTTGCGAATGTGTATTGAGAGTGCTGGGAGGCAAGGCAAAAGTACATCCGCAGTGTCTGTCTGGGTGTGAAAGTGCTGGCAAGGGAAGGTGAGGACCAGCAAGAGCATTAAGCCCTTAGAAATATTAAGAGGGAAACATGGCTGTATGTTTTAACTTTGTGAGCTGGTCTGTGCGAAGAGTGAGAGGGAGCTTGCGAATGTGTCTTGGGAGTGGTGGGAGGCAAGGCAAGGGGAGATTCTTAGTGTATGTTTGGCTGTGAAAGCACTGGCAAGGGAAGGTCAGAAACAGCACCAGCTCTTAGGCCTTAGAGCTCTGGTGTGGGAGAAATGGCTGTATGTTTTAACTTTGTGAGCTGGTCTGTGCCGAGAGTGAGAGGGAGCTTGCGAATGTGTCTTGGGAGTGGTGGCAGGCAAGGCAAGGGTAGATTCTTAGTGTCTGTCTGGCTGTGAAAGCACTGGCAAGGGAAGGTCAGAAACAGCAGGAGCTCTAAGCCCTTAGAGCTCTGGTGTGGGAGAAATGGCTGTATGTTTTAACTTTGTGAGCTGGTCTGTGCCGAGAGTGAGAGTGAGCTTGAGAATGTGTCTTGGGAGTGGTGGGAGGCAAGGCAAGGGGAGATTCTTAGTGTATGTTTGGCTGTGAAAGCACTGGCAAGGGAAGGTCAGAAACAGCAGGAGCTCTAAGCCCTTAGAGCTCTGGTGTGGTAGAAATGGCTGTATGTTTTAACTTTGTGAGCTGGTCTGTGCCGAGAGTGAGAGGGAGCTTGAGAATGTGTCTTGGGAGTGGTGGGAGGCAAGGCAAGGGGAGATTTTTAGTGTCTGTCTGGGTGTGAAAGCACTGGCAAGGGAAGGTCAGAAACAGCAGGAGCTCTAAGCCCTTAGAGCTCTGGTGTGGGAGAAATGGCTGTATGTTTTAACTTTGTGAGCTGGTCTGTGCCGAGAGTGAGAGGGAGCTTGAGAATGTGTCTTGGGAGTGGTGGGAGGCAAGGCAAGGGGAGATGCCAGGGGGGTGTCTGGCTGTGAGTGCGGTGGGAAGGGCAGTTGAATAGAGCACCAGCTCTCAGGCCTTAGAGCTCTGGTGTGGGAGAAATGGCTGCATGTTTGCACTTTGTGAGCTGGTCTGTGCGAAGAGTGAGAGTGAGCTTGCGAATGTGTATTGAGAGTGCTGGGAGGCAAGGCAAAAGTACATCCGCAGTGTCTGTCTGGGTGTGAAAGTGCTGGCAAGGGAAGGTGAGGACCAGCAAGAGCATTAAGCCCTTAGAAATATTAAGAGGGAAACATGGCTGTATGTTTTAACTTTGTGAGCTGGTCTGTGCGAAGAGTGAGAGTGAGCTTGCGAATGTGTCTTGGGAGTGGTGGGAGGCAAGGCAAGGGGAGATTCTTAGTGTATGTTTGGCTGTGAAAGCACTGGCAAGGGAAGGTCAGAAACAGCAAGAGCTCTTAGGCCTTAGAGATCTGGTGTGGGAGAAATGGCTGTATGTTTTAACTTTGTGAGCTGGTCTGTGCCGAGAGTGAGAGGGAGCTTGAGAATGTGTCTTGGGAATGGTGGGAGGCAAGGCAAGGGGAGATTCTTAGTGTCTGTCTGGGTGTGAAAGCACTGGCAAGGGAAGGTCAGAAACAGCAAGAGCTCTAAGCCCTTAGAGCTCTGGTGTGGTAGAAATGGCTGTATGTTTTAACTTTGTGAGCTGGTCTGTGCCGAGAGTGAGAGTGAGCTTGCGAATGTGTCTTGGGAGTGGTGGGAGGCAAGGCAAGGGGAGATGCCAGGGGGGTGTCTGGCTGTGAGTGCGGTGGGAAGGGCAGTTGAATACAGCACCAGCTCTTAGGCCTTAGAGCTCTGGTGTGGGAGAAATGGCTGCATGTTTGCACTTTGTGAGCTGGTCTGTGCGGAGTGAGAGTGAGCTTGCGAATGTGTAGTGAGAGTGCTGGGAGGCAAGGCAAAAGTACATCCGCAGTGTCTGTCTGGGTGTGAAAGTGCTGGCAAGGGAAGGTGAGGACCAGCAAGAGCATTAAGTCCTTAGAAATATCAAGAGGGAAACATGGCTCTATGTTTTAACTTTGTGAGCTGGTCTGTGCCGCGAGTGAGAGTGAGCTTGCGAATGTGTCTTGGGAGTGGTGGGAGGCAAGGCAAGGGGAGATTCTTCGTGTATGTTTGGCTGTGAAAGCACTGGCAAGGGAAGGTCAGAAACAGCAAGAGCTCTAAGCCCTTAGAGCTCTGGTGTGGGAGAAATGGCTGTATGTTTTAACTTTGTGAGCTGGTCTGTGCGAAGAGTGAGAGCGAGCTTGCGAATGTGTATTGAGAGTGCTGGGAGGCAAGGCAAAAGTACATCCGCAGTGTCTGTCTGGGTGTGAAAGTGCTGGCAAGGGAAGGTGAGGACCAGCAAGAGCATTAAGCCCTTAGAAATATTAAGAGGGAAACATGGCTGTATGTTTTAACTTTGTGAGCTGGTCTGTGCGAAGAGTGAGAGGGAGCTTGCGAATGTGTCTTGGGAGTGGTGGGAGGCAAGGCAAGGGGAGATTCTTAGTGTATGTTTGGCTGTGAAAGCACTGGCAAGGGAAGGTCAGAAACAGCACCAGCTCTTAGGCCTTAGAGCTCTGGTGTGGGAGAAATGGCTGTATGTTTTAACTTTGTTAGCTGGTCTGTGCCGAGAGTGAGAGTGAGCTTGCGAATGTGTCTTGGGAGTGGTGGGAGGCAAGGCAAGGGGAGATTCTTAGTGTATGTTTGGCTGTGAAAGCACTGGCAAGGGAAGGTCAGAAACAGCAAGAGCTCTAAGCCCTTAGAGCTCTGGTGTGGTAGAAATGGCTGTATGTTTTAACTTTGTGAGCTGGTCTGTGCCGAGAGTGAGAGGGAGCTTGAGAATGTGTTTTGGGAGCTGTGGGAGGCAAGGCAAGGGGAGATTCTTAGTGTATGTTTGGCTGTGAAATCACTGTCAAGGGAAGGTCAGACACAGCAGGAGCTCTAAGCCCTTAGAGCTCTGGTGTGGGAGAAATGGCTGGATGTTTTAACTTTGTGAGCTGGTCTGTGCCGAGAGTGAGAGGGAGCTTGAGAATGTGTCTTGGGAGTGGTGGCAGGCAAGGCAAGGGGAGATTTTTAGTGTCTGTCTGGCTGTGAAAGCACTGGCAAGGGATGGTCAGAAACAGCAGGAGCTCTAAGCCCTTAGAGCTCTGGTGTGGGAGAAATGGCTGTATGTTTTAACTTTGTGATCTGGTCTGTGCCGAGAGTGAGAGTGAGCTTGCGAATGTGTCTTGGGAGTGGTGGCAGGCAAGGCAAGGGGAGATTCTTAGTGTATGTTTGGCTGTGAAAGCACTGGCAAGGGAAGGTCAGAAACAGCAAGAGCTCTAAGCCCTTAGAGCTCTGGTGTGGTAGAAATGGCTGTATGTTTTAACTTTGTGAGCTGGTCTGTGCCGAGAGTGAGAGTGAGCTTGCGAATGTGTCTTGGGAGTGGTGGGAGGCAAGGCAAGGGGAGATGCCAGGGGGGTGTCTGGCTGTGAGTGCGGTGGGAAGGGCAGTTGAATACAGCACCACCTCTTAGGCCTTAGAGCTCTGGTGTGGGAGAAATGGCTGCATGTTTGCACTTTGTGAGCTGGTCTGTGCGGAGTGAGAGTGAGCTTGCGAATGTGTAGTGAGAGTGCTGGGAGGCAAGGCAAAAGTACATCCGCAGTGTCTGTCTGGGTGTGAAAGTGCTGGCAAGGGAAGGTGAGGACCAGCAAGAGCACTAAGCCCTTAGAAATATCAAGAGGGAAACATGGCTGTATGTTTTAACTTTGTGAGCTGGTCTGTGCGAAGAGTGAGAGGGAGCTTGCGAATGTGTCTTGGGAGTGGTGGGAGGCAAGGCAAGGGGAGATTCTTAGTGTATGTTTGGCTGTGAAAGCACTGGCAAGGGAAGGTCAGAAACAGCACCAGCTCTTAGGCCTTAGAGCTCTGGTGTGGGAGAAATGGCTGTATGTTTTAACTTTGTTAGCTGGTCTGTGCCGAGAGTGAGAGTGAGCTTGCGAATGTGTCTTGGGAGTGGTGGGAGGCAAGGCAAGGGGAGATTCTTAGTGTATGTTTGGCTGTGAAAGCACTGGCAAGGGAAGGTCAGAAACAGCAAGAGCTCTAAGCCCTTAGAGCTCTGGTGTGGTAGAAATGGCTGTATGTTTTAACTTTGTGAGCTGGTCTGTGCCGAGAGTGAGAGGGAGCTTGAGAATGTGTCTTGGGAGCGGTGGGAGGCAAGGCAAGGGGAGATTCTTAGTGTATGTTTGGCTGTGAAATCACTGTCAAGGGAAGGTCAGAAACAGCAGGAGCTCTAAGCCCTTAGAGCTCTGGTGTGGGAGAAATGGCTGGATGTTTTAACTTTGTGAGCTGGTCTGTGCCGAGAGTGAGAGGGAGCTTGAGAATGTGTCTTGGGAGTGGTGGCAGGCAAGGCAAGGGGAGATTTTTAGTGTCTGTCTGGCTGTGAAAGCACTGGCAAGGGATGGTCAGAAACAGCAGGAGCTCTAAGCCCTTAGAGCTCTGGTGTGGGAGAAATGGCTGTATGTTTTAACTTTGTGATCTGGTCTGTGCCGAGAGTGAGAGTGAGCTTGCGAATGTGTCTTGGGAGTGGTGGGAGGCAAGGCAAGGGGAGATTCTTAGTGTATGTTTGGCTGTGAAAGCACTGGCAAGGGAAGGTCAGAAACAGCAAGAGCTCTAAGCCCTTAGAGCTCTGGTGTGGTAGAAATGGCTGTATGTTTTAACTTTGTGAGCTGGTCTGTGCCGAGAGTGAGAGTGAGCTTGCGAATGTGTCTTGGGAGTGGTGGGAGGCAAGGCAAGGGGAGATGCCAGGGGGGTGTCTGGCTGTGAGTGCGGTGGGAAGGGCAGTTGAATACAGCACCACCTCTTAGGCCTTAGAGCTCTGGTGTGGGAGAAATGGCTGCATGTTTGCACTTTGTGAGCTGGTCTGTGCGGAGTGAGAGTGAGCTTGCGAATGTGTAGTGAGAGTGCTGGGAGGCAAGGCAAAAGTACATCCGCAGTGTCTGTCTGGGTGTGAAAGTGCTGGCAAGGGAAGGTGAGGACCAGCAAGAGCATTAAGCCCTTAGAAATATCAAGAGGGAAACATGGCTGTATGTTTTAACTTTGTTAGCTGGTCTGTGCCGAGAGTGAGAGTGAGCTTGCGAATGTGTCTTGGGAGTGGTGGGAGGCAAGGCAAGGGGAGATTCTTAGTGTATGTTTGGCTGTGAAATCACTGTCAAGGGAAGGTCAGAAACAGCAGGAGCTCTAAGCCCTTAGAGCTCTGGTGTGGGAGAAATGGCTGGATGTTTTAACTTTGTGAGCTGGTCTGTGCCGAGAGTGAGAGGGAGCTTGAGAATGTGTCTTGGGAGTGGTGGCAGGCAAGGCAAGGGGAGATTCTTAGTGTATGTTTGGCTGTGAAAGCACTGGCAAGGGAAGGTCAGAAACAGCAGGAGCTCTAAGCCCTTAGAGCTCTGGTGTGGTAGAAATGGCTGTATGTTTTAACTTTGTGAGCTGGTCTGTGCCGAGAGTGAGAGGGAGCTTGAGAATGTGTCTTGGGAGCGGTGGGAGGCAAGGCAAGGGGAGATTTTTAGTGTCTGTCTGGCTGTGAAAGCACTGGCAAGGGAAGGTCAGACACAGCAGGAGCTCTAAGCCCTTAGAGCTCTGGTGTGGGAGAAATGGCTGTATGTTTTAACTTTGTGAGCTGGTCTGTGCCGAGAGTGAGAGGGAGCTTGAGAATGTGTCTTGGGAGTGGTGGGAGGCAAGGCAAGGGGAGATGCCAGGGGGGTGTCTGGCTGTGAGTGCGGTGGGAAGGGCAGTTGAATACAGCACCAGCTCTCAGGCCTTAGAGCTCTGGTGTGGGAGAAATGGCTGCATGTTTGCACTTTGTGAGCTGGTCTGTGCGAAGAGTGAGAGTGAGCTTGCGAATGTGTATTGAGAGTGCTGGGAGGCAAGGCAAAAGTACATCCGCAGTGTCTGTCTGGGTGTGAAAGTGCTGGCAAGGGAAGGTGAGGACCAGCAAGAGCATTAAGCCCTTAGAAATATTAAGAGGGAAACATGGCTGTATGTTTTAACTTTGTGAGCTGGTCTGTGCGAAGAGTGAGAGGGAGCTTGCGAATGTGTCTTGGGAGTGGTGGGAGGCAAGGCAAGGGGAGATTCTTAGTGTATGTTTGGCTGTGAAAGCACTGGCAAGGGAAGGTCAGAAACAGCAGGAGCTCTTAGGCCTTAGAGCTCTGGTGTGGGAGAAATGGCTGTATGTTTTAACTTTGTGAGCTGGTCTGTGCCGAGAGTGAGAGTGAGCTTGAGAATGTGTCTTGGGAGTGGTGGGAGGCAAGGCAAGGGGAGATTCTTAGTGTATGTTTGGCTGTGAAAGCACTGGCAAGGGAAGGTCAGAAACAGCAAGAGCTCTAAGCCCTTAGAGCTCTGGTGTGGTAGAAATGGCTGTATGTTTTAACTTTGTGAGCTGGTCTGTGCCGAGAGTGAGAGGGAGCTTGAGAATGTGTCTTGGGAGTGGTGGGAGGCAAGGCAAGGGGAGATGCCAGGGGGGTGTCTGGCTGTGAGTGCGGTGGGAAGGGCAGTTGAATACAGCACCAGCTCTTAGGCCTTAGAGCTCTGGTGTGGGAGAAATGGCTGCATGTTTGCACTTTGTGAGCTGGTCTGTGCGGAGTGAGAGTGAGCTTGCGAATGTGTATTGAGAGTGCTGGGAGGCAAGGCAAAAGTACATCCGCAGTGTCTGTCTGGGTGTGAAAGTGCTGGCAAGGGAAGGTGAGGACCAGCAAGAGCATTAAGTCCTTAGAAATATCAAGAGGGAAACATGGCTGTATGTTTTAACTTTGTGAGCTGGTCTGTGCCGAGAGTGAGAGTGAGCTTCAGAATGTCTCTTGGGAGTGGTGGGAGGCAAGGCAAGGGGAGATTCTTAGTGTATGTTTGGCTGTGAAAGCACTGGCAAGGGAAGGTCAGAAACAGCAAGAGCTCTAAGCCCTTAGAGCTCTGGTGTGGGAGAAATGGCTGTATGTTTTAACTTTGTGAGCTGGTCTGTGCGAAGAGTGAGAGCGAGCTTGCGAATGTGTATTGAGAGTGCTGGGAGGCAAGGCAAAAGTACATCCGCAGTGTCTGTCTGGGTGTGAAAGTGCTGGCAAGGGAAGGTGAGGACCAGCAAGAGCATTAAGCCCTTAGAAATATTAAGAGGGAAACATGGCTGTATGTTTTAACTTTGTGAGCTGGTCTGTGCGAAGAGTGAGAGGGAGCTTGCGAATGTGTCTTGGGAGTGGTGGGAGGCAAGGCAAGGGGAGATTCTTAGTGTATGTTTGGCTGTGAAAGCACTGGCAAGGGAAGGTCAGAAACAGCACCAGCTCTTAGGCCTTAGAGCTCTGGTGTGGGAGAAATGGCTGTATGTTTTAACTTTGTGATCTGGTCTGTGCCGAGAGTGAGAGGGAGCTTGCGAATGTGTCTTGGGAGTGGTGGGAGGCAAGGCAAGGGTAGATTCTTAGTGTCTGTCTGGCTGTGAAAGCACTGGCAAGGGAAGGTCAGAAACAGCAGGAGCTCTAAGCCCTTAGAGCTCTGGTGTGGGAGAAATGGCTGTATGTTTTAACTTTGTGAGCTGGTCTGTGCCGAGAGTGAGAGTGAGCTTGAGAATGTGTCTTGGGAGTGGTGGGAGGCAAGGCAAGGGGAGATTCTTAGTGTATGTTTGGCTGTGAAAGCACTGGCAAGGGAAGGTCAGAAACAGCAAGAGCTCTAAGCCCTTAGAGCTCTGGTGTGGTAGAAATGGCTGTATGTTTTAACTTTGTGAGCTGGTCTGTGCCGAGAGTGAGAGGGAGCTTGCGAATGTGTCTTGGGAGTGGTGGGAGGCAAGACAAGGGGAGATGCCAGGGGGGTGTCTGGCTGTGAGTGCGGTGGGAAGGGCAGTTGAATACAGCACCACCTCTTAGGCCTTAGAGCTCTGGTGTGGGAGAAATGGCTGCATGTTTGCACTTTGTGAGCTGGTCTGTGCGGAGTGAGAGTGAGCTTGCGAATGTGTAGTGAGAGTGCTGGGAGGCAAGGCAAAAGTACATCCGCAGTGTCTGTCTGGGTGTGAAAGTGCTGGCAAGGGAAGGTGAGGACCAGCAAGAGCATTAAGCCCTTAGAAATATCAAGAGGGAAACATGGCTGTATGTTTTAACTTTGTTAGCTGGTCTGTGCCGAGAGTGAGAGTGAGCTTGCGAATGTGTCTTGGGAGTGGTGGGAGGCAAGGCAAGGGGAGATTTTTAGTGTATGTTTGGCTGTGAAATCACTGGCAAGGGAAGGTCAGAAACAGCAGGAGCTCTAAGCCCTTAGAGCTCTGGTGTGGGAGAAATGGCTGGATGTTTTAACTTTGTGAGCTGGTCTGTGCCGAGAGTGAGAGGGAGCTTGAGAATGTGTCTTGGGAGTGGTGGGAGGCAAGGCAAGGGGAGATTCTTAGTGTATGTTTGGCTGTGAAAGCACTGGCAAGGGAAGGTCAGAAACAGCAGGAGCTCTAAGCCCTTAGAGCTCTGGTGTGGTAGAAATGGCTGTATGTTTTAACTTTGTGAGCTGGTCTGTGCCGAGAGTGAGAGGGAGCTTGAGAATGTGTCTTGGGAGCGGTGGGAGGCAAGGCAAGGGGAGATTTTTAGTGTCTGTCTGGCTGTGAAAGCACTGGCAAGGGAAGGTCAGACACAGCAGGAGCTCTAAGCCCTTAGAGCTCTGGTGTGGTAGAAATGGCTGTATGTTTTAACTTTGTGAGCTGGTCTGTGCCGAGAGTGAGAGTGAGCTTGAGAATGTGTCTTGGGAGTGGTGGGAGGCAAGGCAAGGGGAGATGCCAGGGGGGTGTCTGGCTGTGAGTGCGGTGGGAAGGGCAGTTGAATAGAGCACCAGCTCTCAGGCCTTAGAGCTCTGGTGTGGGAGAAATGGCTGCATGTTTGCACTTTGTGAGCTGGTCTGTGGGATGAGTGAGAGTGAGCTTGCGAATGTGTATTGAGAGTGCTGGGAGGCAAGGCAAAAGTACATCCGCAGTGTCTGTCTGGGTGTGAAAGTGCTGGCAAGGGAAGGTGAGGACCAGCAAGAGCATTAAGTCCTTAGAAATATTAAGAGGGAAACATGGCTGTATGTTTTAACTTTGTGAGCTGGTCTGTGCGAAGAGTGAGAGGGAGCTTGCGAATGTGTCTTGGGAGTGGTGGGAGGCAAGGCAAGGGGAGATTCTTAGTGTATGTTTGGCTGTGAAAGCACTGGCAAGGGAAGGTCAGAAACAGCACCAGCTCTTAGGCCTTAGAGCTCTGGTGTGGGAGAAATGGCTGTATGTTTTAACTTTGTGAGCTGGTCTGTGCCGAGAGTGAGAGGGAGCTTGAGAATGTGTCTTGGGAGTGGTGGGAGGCAAGGCAAGGGGAGATTCTTAGTGTATGTTTGGCTGTGAAAGCACTGGCAAGGGAAGGTCAGAAACAGCAAGAGCTCTAAGCCCTTAGAGCTCTGGTGTGGTAGAAATGGCTGTATGTTTTAACTTTGTGAGCTGGTCTGTGCCGAGAGTGAGAGTGAGCTTGAGAATGTGTCTTGGGAGTGGTGGGAGGCAAGGCAAGGGGAGATGCCAGGGGGGTGTCTGGCTGTGAGTGCGGTGGGAAGGGCAGTTGAATACAGCACCAGCTCTTAGGCCTTAGAGCTCTGGTGTGGGAGAAATGGCTGCATGTTTGCACTTCGTGAGCTGGTCTGTGCGGAGTGAGAGTGAGCTTGCGAATGTGTAGTGAGAGTGCTGGGAGGCAAGGCAAAAGTACATCCGCAGTGTCTGTCTGGGTGTGAAAGTGCTGGCAAGGGAAGGTGAGGACCAGCAAGAGCATTAAGTCCTTAGAAATATCAAGAGGGAAACATGGCTCTATGTTTTAACTTTGTGAGCTGGTCTGTGCCGCGAGTGAGAGTGAGCTTGCGAATGTGTCTTGCGAGTGGTGGCAGGCAAGGCAAGGGGAGATTCTTAGTGTATGTTTGGCTGTGAAAGCACTGGCAAGGGAAGGTCAGAAACAGCAAGAGCTCTAAGCCCTTAGAGCTCTGGTGTGGGAGAAATGGCTGCATGTTTGCACTTTGTGAGCTGGTCTGTGCGAAGAGTGAGAGCGAGCTTGCGAATGTGTATTGAGAGTGCTGGGAGGCAAGGCAAAAGTACATCCGCAGTGTCTGTCTGGGTGTGAAAGTGCTGGCAAGGGAAGGTGAGGACCAGCAAGAGCATTAAGCCCTTAGAAATATTAAGAGGGAAACATGGCTGTATGTTTTAACTTTGTGAGCTGGTCTGTGCCGCGAGTGAGAGTGAGCTTGCGAATGTGTCTTGGGAGTGGTGGGAGGCAAGGCAAGGGGAGATTCTTAGTGTATGTTTGGCTGTGAAAGCACTGGCAAGGGAAGGTCAGAAACAGCACCAGCTCTTAGGCCTTAGAGCTCTGGTGTGGGAGAAATGGCTGTATGTTTTAACTTTGTTAGCTGGTCTGTGCCGAGAGTGAGAGTGAGCTTGCGAATGTGTCTTGGGAGTGGTGGGAGGCAAGGCAAGGGGAGATTCTTAGTGTATGTTTGGCTGTGAAAGCACTGGCAAGGGAAGGTCAGAAACAGCAGGAGCTCTAAGCCCTTAGAGCTCTGGTGTGGTAGAAATGGCTGTATGTTTTAACTTTGTGAGCTGATCTGTGCCGAGAGTGAGAGGGAGCTTGAGAATGTGTCTTGGGAGCGGTGGGAGGCAAGGCAAGGGGAGATTTTTAGTGTCTGTCTGGCTGTGAAAGCACTGGCAAGGGAAGGTCAGACACAGCAGGAGCTCTAAGCCCTTAGAGCTCTGGTGTGGGAGAAATGGCTGTATGTTTTAACTTTGTGAGCTGGTCTGTGCCGAGAGTGAGAGGGAGCTTGAGAATGTGTCTTGGGAGTGGTGGGAGGCAAGGCAAGGGGAGATGCCAGGGGGGTGTCTGGCTGTGAGTGCGGTGGGAAGGGCAGTTGAATAGAGCACCAGCTCTCAGGCCTTAGAGCTCTGGTGTGGGAGAAATGGCTGCATGTTTGCACTTTGTGAGCTGGTCTGTGCGAAGAGTGAGAGTGAGCTTGCGAATGTGTATTGAGAGTGCTGGGAGGCAAGGCAAAAGTACATCCGCAGTGTCTGTCTGGGTGTGAAAGTGCTGGCAAGGGAAGGTGAGGACCAGCAAGAGCATTAAGCCCTTAGAAATATTAAGAGGGAAACATGGCTGTATGTTTTAACTTTGTGAGCTGGTCTGTGCGAAGAGTGAGAGGGAGCTTGCGAATGTGTCTTGGGAGTGGTGGGAGGCAAGGCAAGGGGAGATTCTTAGTGTATGTTTGGCTGTGAAAGCACTGGCAAGGGAAGGTCAGAAACAGCACCAGCTCTTAGGCCTTAGAGCTCTGGTGTGGGAGAAATGGCTGTATGTTTTAACTTTGTGAGCTGGTCTGTGCCGAGAGTGAGAGGGAGCTTGAGAATGTGTCTTGGGAGTGGTGGGAGGCAAGGCAAGGGGAGATTCTTAGTGTATGTTTGGCTGTGAAAGCACTGGCAAGGGAAGGTCAGAAACAGCAAGAGCTCTAAGCCCTTAGAGCTCTGGTGTGGTAGAAATGGCTGTATGTTTTAACTTTGTGAGCTGGTCTGTGCCGAGAGTGAGAGTGAGCTTGCGAATGTGTATTGAGAGTGCTGGGAGGCAAGGCAAAAGTACATCCGCAGTGTCTGTCTGGGTGTGAAAGTGCTGGCAAGGGAAGGTGAGGACCAGCAAGAGCATTAAGCCTTTAGAAATATTAAGAGGGAAACATGGCTGTATGTTTTAACTTTGTGAGCTGGTCTGTGCGAAGAGTGAGAGGGAGCTTGCGAATGTGTCTTGGGAGTGGTGGGAGGCAAGGCAAGGGGAGATTCTTAGTGTATGTTTGGCTGTGAAAGCACTGGCAAGGGAAGGTCAGAAACAGCAGGAGCTCTAAGCCCTTAGAGCTCTGGTGTGGGAGAAATGGCTGTATGTTTTAACTTTGTGATCTGGTCTGTGCCGAGAGTGAGAGTGAGCTTGCGAATGTGTCTTGGGAGTGGTGGGAGGCAAGGCAAGGGGAGATTCTTAGTGTATGTTTGGCTGTGAAAGCACTGGCAAGGGAAGGTCAGAAACAGCAAGAGCTCTAAGCCCTTAGAGCTCTGGTGTGGTAGAAATGGCTGTATGTTTTAACTTTGTGAGCTGGTCTGTGCCGAGAGTGAGAGTGAGCTTGCGAATGTGTCTTGGGAGTGGTGGGAGGCAAGGCAAGGGGAGATGCCAGGGGGGTGTCTGGCTGTGAGTGCGGTGGGAAGGGCAGTTGAATACAGCACCAGCTCTTAGGCCTTAGAGCTCTGGTGTGGGAGAAATGGCTGCATGTTTGCACTTTGTGAGCTGGTCTGTGCGGAGTGAGAGTGAGCTTGCGAATGTGTAGTGAGAGTGCTGGGAGGCAAGGCAAAAGTACATCCGCAGTGTCTGTCTCGGTGTGAAAGTGCTGGCAAGGGAAGGTGAGGACCAGCAAGAGCATTAAGCCCTTAGAAATATCAAGAGGGAAACATGGCTGTATGTTTTAACTTTGTTAGCTGGTCTGTGCCGAGAGTGAGAGTGAGCTTGCGAATGTGTCTTGGGAGTGGTGGGAGGCAAGGCAAGGGGAGATTCTTAGTGTATGTTTGGCTGTGAAATCACTGTCAAGGGAAGGTCAGAAACAGCAGGAGCTCTAAGCCCTTAGAGCTCTGGTGTGGGAGAAATGGCTGTATGTTTTAACTTTGTGAGCTGGTCTGTGCCGAGAGTGAGAGGGAGCTTGAGAATGTGTCTTGGGAGTGGTGGGAGGCAAGGCAAGGGGAGATTCTTAGTGTATGTTTGGCTGTGAAAGCACTGGCAAGGGAAGGTCAGAAACAGCAGGAGCTCTAAGCCCTTAGAGCTCTGGTGTGGTAGAAATGGCTGTATGTTTTAACTTTGTGAGCTGGTCTGTGCCGAGAGTGAGAGGGAGCTTGAGAATGTGTCTTGGGAGCGGTGGGAGGCAAGGCAAGGGGAGATTTTTAGTGTCTGTCTGGGTGTGAAAGCACTGGCAAGGGAAGGTCAGAAACAGCAGGAGCTCTAAGCCCTTAGAGCTCTGGTGTGGGAGAAATGGCTGTATGTTTTAACTTTGTGAGCTGGTCTGTGCCGAGAGTGAGAGGGAGCTTGAGAATGTGTCTTGGGAGTGGTGGGAGGCAAGGCAAGGGGAGATGCCAGGGGGGTGTCTGGCTGTGAGTGCGGTGGGAAGGGCAGTTGAATAGAGCACCAGCTCTCAGGCCTTAGAGCTCTGGTGTGGGAGAAATGGCTGCATGTTTGCACTTTGTGAGCTGGTCTGTGCGAAGAGTGAGAGTGAGCTTGCGAATGTGTATTGAGAGTGCTGGGAGGCAAGGCAAAAGTACATCCGCAGTGTCTGTCTGGGTGTGAAAGTGCTGGCAAGGGAAGGTGAGGACCAGCAAGAGCATTAAGCCCTTAGAAATATTAAGAGGGAAACATGGCTGTATGTTTTAACTTTGTGAGCTGGTCTGTGCGAAGAGTGAGAGGGAGCTTGCGAATGTGTCTTGGGAGTGGTGGGAGGCAAGGCAAGGGGAGATTCTTAGTGTATGTTTGGCTGTGAAAGCACTGGCAAGGGAAGGTCAGAAACAGCACCAGCTCTAAGCCCTTAGAGCTCTGGTGTGGGAGAAATGGCTCTATGTTTTAACTTTGTGAGCTGGTCTGTGCCGAGAGTGAGAGGGAGCTTGAGAATGTGTCTTGGGAGTGGTGGCAGGCAAGGCAAGGGGAGATTCTTAGTGTATGTTTGGCTGTGAAAGCACTGGCAAGGGAAGGTCAGAAACAGCAAGAGCTCTAAGCCCTTAGACCTCTGGTGTGGTAGAAATGGCTGTATGTTTTAACTTTGTGAGCTGGTCTGTGCCGAGAGTGAGAGTGAGCTTGAGAATGTGTCTTGGGAGTGGTGGGAGGCAAGGCAAGGGGAGATGCCAGGGGGGTGTCTGGCTGTGAGTGCGGTGGGAAGGGCAGTTGAATACAGCACCAGCTCTTAGGCCTTAGAGCTCTGGTGTGGGAGAAATGGCTGCATGTTTGCACTTTGTGAGCTGGTCTGTGCGGAGTGAGAGTGAGCTTGCGAATGTGTAGTGAGAGTGCTGGGAGGCAAGGCAAAAGTACATCCGCAGTGTCTGTCTGGGTGTGAAAGTGCTGGCAAGGGAAGGTGAGGACCAGCAAGAGCATTAAGTCCTTAGAAATATCAAGAGGGAAACATGGCTCTATGTTTTAACTTTGTGAGCTGGTCTGTGCCGCGAGTGAGAGTGAGCTTGCGAATGTGTCTTGGGAGTGGTGGGAGGCAAGGCAAGGGGAGATTCTTAGTGTATGTTTGGCTGTGAAAGCACTGGCAAGGGAAGGTCAGAAACAGCAAGAGCTCTAAGCCCTTAGAGCTCTGGTGTGGGAGAAATGGCTGTATGTTTTAACTTTGTGAGCTGGTCTGTGCGAAGAGTGAGAGCGAGCTTGCGAATGTGTATTGAGAGTGCTGGGAGGCAAGGCAAAAGTACATCCGCAGTGTCTGTCTGGGTGTGAAAGTGCTGGCAAGGGAAGGTGAGGACCAGCAAGAGCATTAAGCCCTTAGAAATATTAAGAGGGAAACATGGCTGTATGTTTTAACTTTGTGAGCTGGTCTGTGCGAAGAGTGAGAGGGAGCTTGCGAATGTGTCTTGGGAGTGGTGGGAGGCAAGGCAAGGGGAGATTCTTAGTGTATGTTTGGCTGTGAAAGCACTGGCAAGGGAAGGTCAGAAACAGCACCAGCTCTTAGGCCTTAGAGCTCTGGTGTGGGAGAAATGGCTGTATGTTTTAACTTTGTGAGCTGGTCTGTGCCGAGAGTGAGAGGGAGCTTGCGAATATGTCTTGGGAGTGGTGCGAGGCAAGGCAAGGGGAGATTCTTAGTGTCTGTCTGGCTGTGAAAGCACTGGCAAGGGAAGGTCAGAAACAGCAGGAGCTCTAAGCCCTTAGAGCTCTGGTGTGGTAGAAATGGCTGTATGTTTTAACTTTGTGAGCTGGTCTGTGCCGAGAGTGAGAGTGAGCTTGAGAATGTGTCTTGGGAGTGGTGGGAGGCAAGGCAAGGGGAGATGCCAGGGGGGTGTCTGGCTGTGCGTGCGGTGGGAAGGGCAGTTGAATACAGCACCAGCTCTTAGGCCTTAGAGCTCTGGTGTGGGAGAAATGGCTGCATGTTTGCACTTCGTGAGCTGGTCTGTGCGGAGTGAGAGTGAGCTTGCGAATGTGTATTGAGAGTGCTGGGAGGCAAGGCAAAAGTACATCCGCAGTGTCTGTCTGGGTGTGAAAGTGCTGGCAAGGGAAGGTGAGGACCAGCAAGAGCATTAAGTCCTTAGAAATATCAAGAGGGAAACATGGCTGTATGTTTTAACTTTGTGAGCTGGTCTGTGCCGCGAGTGAGAGTGAGCTTGCGAATGTGTCTTGGGAGTGGTGGCAGGCAAGGCAAGGGGAGATTCTTAGTGTATGTTTGGCTGTGAAAGCACTGGCAAGGGAAGGTCAGAAACAGCAAGAGCTCTAAGCCCTTAGAGCTCTGGTGTGGGAGAAATGGCTGTATGTTTTAACTTTGTGAGCTGGTCTGTGCGAAGAGTGAGAGTGAGCTTGCGAATGTGTATTGAGAGTGCTGGGAGGCAAGGCAAAAGTACATCCGCAGTGTCTGTCTGGGTGTGAAAGTGCTGGCAAGGGAAGGTGAGGACCAGCAAGAGCATTAAGCCCTTAGAAATATTAAGAGGGAAACATGGCTGTATGTTTTAACTTTGTGAGCTGGTCTGTGCGAAGAGTGAGAGGGAGCTTGCGAATGTGTCTTGGGAGTGGTGGGAGGCAAGGCAAGGGGAGATTCTTAGTGTATGTTTGGCTGTGAAAGCACTGGCAAGGGAAGGTCAGAAACAGCAGGAGCTCTAAGCCCTTAGAGCTCTGGTGTGGGAGAAATGGCTGTATGTTTTAACTTTGTGAGCTGGTCTGTGCCGAGAGTGAGAGGGAGCTTGAGAATGTGTCTTGGGAGTGGTGGCAGGCAAGGCAAGGGGAGATTTTTAGTGTCTGTCTGGCTGTGAAAGCACTGGCAAGGGATGGTCAGAAACAGCAGGAGCTCTAAGCCCTTAGAGCTCTGGTGTGGGAGAAATGGCTGTATGTTTTAACTTTGTGATCTGGTCTGTGCCGAGAGTGAGAGTGAGCTTGCGAATGTGTCTTGGGAGTGGTGGGAGGCAAGGCAAGGGGAGATTCTTAGTGTATGTTTGGCTGTGAAAGCACTGGCAAGGGAAGGTCAGAAACAGCAAGAGCTCTAAGCCCTTAGAGCTCTGGTGTGGTAGAAATGGCTGTATGTTTTAACTTTGTGAGCTGGTCTGTGCCGAGAGTGAGAGTGAGCTTGCGAATGTGTCTTGGGAGTGGTGGGAGGCAAGGCAAGGGGAGATGCCAGGGGGGTGTCTGGCTGTGAGTGCGGTGGGAAGGGCAGTTGAATACAGCACCAGCTCTTAGGCCTTAGAGCTCTGGTGTGGGAGAAATGGCTGCATGTTTGCACTTTGTGAGCTGGTCTGTGCGGAGTGAGAGTGAGCTTGCGAATGTGTATTGAGAGTGCTGGGAGGCAAGGCAAAAGTACATCCGCAGTGTCTGTCTGGGTGTGAAAGTGCTGGCAAGGGAAGGTGAGGACCAGCAAGAGCATTAAGCCCTTAGAAATATCAAGAGGGAAACATGGCTGTATGTTTTAACTTTGTTAGCTGGTCTGTGCCGAGAGTGAGAGTGAGCTTGCGAATGTGTCTTGGGAGTGGTGGGAGGCAAGGCAAGGGGAGATTCTTAGTGTATGTTTGGCTGTGAAATCACTGGCAAGGGAAGGTCAGAAACAGCAGGAGCTCTAAGCCCTTAGAGCTCTGGTGTGGGAGAAATGGCTGGATGTTTTAACTTTGTGAGCTGGTCTGTGCCGAGAGTGAGAGGGAGCTTGAGAATGTGTCTTGGGAGTGGTGGGAGGCAAGGCAAGGGGAGATTCTTAGTGTATGTTTGGCTGTGAAAGCACTGGCAAGGGAAGGTCAGAAACAGCAGGAGCTCTAAGCCCTTAGAGCTCTGGTGTGGGAGAAATGGCTGTATGTTTTAACTTTGTGAGCTGGTCTGTGCCGAGAGTGAGAGGGAGCTTGAGAATGTGTCTTGGGAGCGGTGGGAGGCAAGGCAAGGGGAGATTTTTAGTGTCTGTCTGGCTGTGAAAGCACTGGCAAGGGAAGGTCAGACACAGCAGGAGCTCTAAGCCCTTAGAGCTCTGGTGTGGGAGAAATGGCTGTATGTTTTAACTTTGTGAGCTGGTCTGTGCCGAGAGTGAGAGGGAGCTTGAGAATGTGTCTTGGGAGTGGTGGGAGGCAAGGCAAGGGGAGATGCCAGGGGGGTGTCTGGCTGTGAGTGCGGTGGGAAGGGCAGTTGAATAGAGCACCAGCTCTCAGGCCTTAGAGCTCTGGTGTGGGAGAAATGGCTGCATGTTTGCACTTTGTGAGCTGGTCTGTGCGAAGAGTGAGAGTGAGCTTGCGAATGTGTATTGAGGGTGCTGGGAGGCAAGGCAAAAGTACATCCGCAGTGTCTGTCTGGGTGTGAAAGTGCTGGCAAGGGAAGGTGAGGACCAGCAAGAGCATTAAGCCCTTAGAAATATTAAGAGGGAAACATGGCTGTATGTTTTAACTTTGTGAGCTGGTCTGTGCGAAGAGTGAGAGGGAGCTTGCGAATGTGTCTTGGGAGTGGTGGGAGGCAAGGCAAGGGGAGATTCTTAGTGTATGTTTGGCTGTGAAAGCACTGGCAAGGGAAGGTCAGAAACAGCACCAGCTCTTCGGCCTTAGAGCTCTGGTGTGGGAGAAATGGCTGTATGTTTTAACTTTGTGAGCTGGTCTGTGCCGAGAGTGAGAGGGAGCTTGAGAATGTGTCTTGGGAGTGGTGGGAGGCAAGGCAAGGGGAGATTCTTAGTGTATGTTTGGCTGTGAAAGCACTGGCAAGGGAAGGTCAGAAACAGCAAGAGCTCTAAGCCCTTAGAGCTCTGGTGTGGTAGAAATGGCTGTATGTTTTAACTTTGTGAGCTGGTCTGTGCCGAGAGTGAGAGTGAGCTTGAGAATGTGTCTTGGGAGTGGTGGGAGGCAAGGCAAGGGGAGATGCCAGGGGAGTGTCTGGCTGTGAGTGCGGTGGGAAGGGCAGTTGAATACAGCACCAGCTCTTAGGCCTTAGAGCTCTGGTGTGGGAGAAATGGCTGCATGTTTGCACTTCGTGAGCTGGTCTGTGCGGAGTGAGAGTGAGCTTGCGAATGTGTAGTGAGAGTGCTGGGAGGCAAGGCAAAAGTACATCCGCAGTGTCTGTCTGGGTGTGAAAGTGCTGGCAAGGGAAGGTGAGGACCAGCAAGAGCATTAAGTCCTTAGAAATATCAAGAGGGAAACATGGCTCTATGTTTTAACTTTGTGAGCTGGTCTGTGCCGCGAGTGAGAGTGAGCTTGCGAATGTGTCTTGGGAGTGGTGGCAGGCAAGGCAAGGGGAGATTCTTAGTGTATGTTTGGCTGTGAAAGCACTGGCAAGGGAAGGTCAGAAACAGCAAGAGCTCTAAGCCCTTAGAGCTCTGGTGTGGGAGAAATGGCTGTATGTTTTAACTTTGTGAGCTGGTCTGTGCGAAGAGTGAGAGTGAGCTTGCGAATGTGTATTGAGAGTGCTGGGAGGCAAGGCAAAAGTACATCCGCAGTGTCTGTCTGGGTGTGAAAGTGCTGGCAAGGGAAGGTGAGGACCAGCAAGAGCATTAAGCCCTTAGAAATATTAAGAGGGAAACATGGCTGTATGTTTTAACTTTGTGAGCTGGTCTGTGCGAAGAGTGAGAGGGAGCTTGCGAATGTGTCTTGGGAGTGGTGGGAGGCAAGGCAAGGGGAGATTCTTAGTGTATGTTTGGCTGTGAAAGCACTGGCAAGGGAAGGTCAGAAACAGCACCAGCTCTTAGGCCTTAGAGCTCTGGTGTGGGAGAAATGGCTGTATGTTTTAACTTTGTGAGCTGGTCTGTGCCGAGAGTGAGAGGGAGCTTGAGAATGTGTCTTGGGAGTGGTGGGAGGCAAGGCAAGGGGAGATTCTTAGTGTATGTTTGGCTGTGAAAGCACTGGCAAGGGAAGGTCAGAAACAGCAAGAGCTCTAAGCCCTTAGAGCTCTGGTGTGGTAGAAATGGCTGTATGTTTTAACTTTGTGAGCTGGTCTGTGCCGCGAGTGAGAGTGAGCTTGCGAATGTGTCTTGGGAGTGGTGCGAGGCAAGGCAAGGGGAGATTCTTAGTGTATGTTTGGCTGTGAAAGCACTGGCAAGGGAAGGTCAGAAACAGCAGGAGCTCTAAGCCCTTAGAGCTCTGGTGTGGGAGAAATGGCTGTATGTTTTAACTTTGTGAGCTGGTCTGTGCCGAGAGTGAGAGGGAGCTTGAGAATGTGTCTTGGGAGCGGTGGGAGGCAAGGCAAGGGGAGATTTTTAGTGTCTGTCTGGGTGTGAAAGCACTGGCAAGGGAAGGTCAGAAACAGCAGGAGCTCTAAGCCCTTAGAGCTCTGGTGTGGGAGAAATGGCTGTATGTTTTAACTTTGTGAGCTGGTCTGTGCCGAGAGTGAGAGGGAGCTTGAGAATGTGTCTTGGGAGTGGTGGGAGGCAAGGCAAGGGGAGATGCCAGGGGGGTGTCTGGCTGTGAGTGCGGTGGGAAGGGCAGTTGAATACAGCACCAGCTCTCAGGCCTTAGAGCTCTGGTGTGGGAGAAATGGCTGCATGTTTGCACTTTGTGAGCTGGTCTGTGCGAAGAGTGAGAGTGAGCTTGCGAATGTGTATTGAGAGTGCTGGGAGGCAAGGCAAAAGTACATCCGCAGTGTCTGTCTGGGTGTGAAAGTGCTGGCAAGGGAAGGTGAGGACCAGCAAGAGCATTAAGCCCTTAGAAATATTAAGAGGGAAACATGGCTGTATGTTTTAACTTTGTGAGCTGGTCTGTGCGAAGAGTGAGAGGGAGCTTGCGAATGTGTCTTGGGAGTGGTGGGAGGCAAGGCAAGGGGAGATTCTTAGTGTATGTTTGGCTGTGAAAGCACTGGCAAGGGAAGGTCAGAAACAGCACCAGCTCTAAGCCCTTAGAGCTCTGGTGTGGGAGAAATGGCTCTATGTTTTAACTTTGTGAGCTGGTCTGTGCCGAGAGTGAGAGGGAGCTTGAGAATGTGTCTTGGGAGTGGTGCGAGGCAAGGCAAGGGGAGATTCTTAGTGTATGTTTGGCTGTGAAAGCACTGGCAAGGGAAGGTCAGAAACAGCAAGAGCTCTAAGCCCTTAGACCTCTGGTGTGGTAGAAATGGCTGTATGTTTTAACTTTGTGAGCTGGTCTGTGCCGAGAGTGAGAGTGAGCTTGAGAATGTGTCTTGGGAGTGGTGGGAGGCAAGGCAAGGGGAGATGCCAGGGGGGTGTCTGGCTGTGAGTGCGGTGGGAAGGGCAGTTGAATACAGCACCAGCTCTTAGGCCTTAGAGCTCTGGTGTGGGAGAAATGGCTGCATGTTTGCACTTTGTGAGCTGGTCTGTGCGGAGTGAGAGTGAGCTTGCGAATGTGTAGTGAGAGTGCTGGGAGGCAAGGCAAAAGTACATCCGCAGTGTCTGTCTGGGTGTGAAAGTGCTGGCAAGGGAAGGTGAGGACCAGCAAGAGCATTAAGTCCTTAGAAATATCAAGAGGGAAACATGGCTCTATGTTTTAACTTTGTGAGCTGGTCTGTGCCGCGAGTGAGAGTGAGCTTGCGAATGTGTCTTGGGAGTGGTGGGAGGCAAGGCAAGGGGAGATTCTTAGTGTATGTTTGGCTGTGAAAGCACTGGCAAGGGAAGGTCAGAAACAGCAAGAGCTCTAAGCCCTTAGAGCTCTGGTGTGGGAGAAATGGCTGTATGTTTTAACTTTGTGAGCTGGTCTGTGCGAAGAGTGAGAGCGAGCTTGCGAATGTGTATTGAGAGTGCTGGGAGGCAAGGCAAAAGTACATCCGCAGTGTCTGTCTGGGTGTGAAAGTGCTGGCAAGGGAAGGTGAGGACCAGCAAGAGCATTAAGCCCTTAGAAATATTAAGAGGGAAACATGGCTGTATGTTTTAACTTTGTGAGCTGGTCTGTGCGAAGAGTGAGAGGGAGCTTGCGAATGTGTCTTGGGAGTGGTGGGAGGCAAGGCAAGGGGAGATTCTTAGTGTATGTTTGGCTGTGAAAGCACTGGCAAGGGAAGGTCAGAAACAGCACCAGCTCTTAGGCCTTAGAGCTCTGGTGTGGGAGAAATGGCTGTATGTTTTAACTTTGTGAGCTGGTCTGTGCCGAGAGTGAGAGGGAGCTTGCGAATATGTCTTGGGAGTGGTGCGAGGCAAGGCAAGGGGAGATTTTTAGTGTCTGTCTGGGTGTGAAAGCACTGGCAAGGGAAGGTCAGAAACAGCAGGAGCTCTAAGCCCTTAGAGCTCTGGTGTGGTAGAAATGGCTGTATGTTTTAACTTTGTGAGCTGGTCTGTGCCGCGAGTGAGAGTGAGCTTGCGAATGTGTCTTGGGAGTGGTGCGAGGCAAGGCAAGGGGAGATTCTTAGTGTATGTTTGGCTGTGAAAGCACTGGCAAGGGAAGGTCAGAAACAGCAGGAGCTCTAAGCCCTTAGAGCTCTGGTGTGGGAGAAATGGCTGTATGTTTTAACTTTGTGAGCTGGTCTGTGCCGAGAGTGAGAGGGAGCTTGAGAATGTGTCTTGGGAGCGGTGGGAGGCAAGGCAAGGGGAGATTTTTAGTGTCTGTCTGGGTGTGAAAGCACTGGCAAGGGAAGGTCAGAAACAGCAGGAGCTCTAAGCCCTTAGAGCTCTGGTGTGGGAGAAATGGCTGTATGTTTTAACTTTGTGAGCTGGTCTGTGCCGAGAGTGAGAGGGAGCTTGAGAATGTGTCTTGGGAGTGGTGGGAGGCAAGGCAAGGGGAGATGCCAGGGGGGTGTCTGGCTGTGAGTGCGGTGGGAAGGGCAGTTGAATACAGCACCAGCTCTCAGGCCTTAGAGCTCTGGTGTGGGAGAAATGGCTGCATGTTTGCACTTTGTGAGCTGGTCTGTGCGAAGAGTGAGAGTGAGCTTGCGAATGTGTATTGAGAGTGCTGGGAGGCAAGGCAAAAGTACATCCGCAGTGTCTGTCTGGGTGTGAAAGTGCTGGCAAGGGAAGGTGAGGACCAGCAAGAGCATTAAGCCCTTAGAAATATTAAGAGGGAAACATGGCTGTATGTTTTAACTTTGTGAGCTGGTCTGTGCGAAGAGTGAGAGGGAGCTTGCGAATGTGTCTTGGGAGTGGTGGGAGGCAAGGCAAGGGGAGATTCTTAGTGTATGTTTGGCTGTGAAAGCACTGGCAAGGGAAGGTCAGAAACAGCACCAGCTCTAAGCCCTTACAGCTCTGGTGTGGGAGAAATGGCTCTATGTTTTAACTTTGTGAGCTGGTCTGTGCCGAGAGTGAGAGGGAGCTTGAGAATGTGTCTTGGGAGTGGTGCGAGGCAAGGCAAGGGGAGATTCTTAGTGTATGTTTGGCTGTGAAAGCACTGGCAAGGGAAGGTCAGAAACAGCAAGAGCTCTAAGCCCTTAGACCTCTGGTGTGGTAGAAATGGCTGTATGTTTTAACTTTGTGAGCTGGTCTGTGCCGAGAGTGAGAGTGAGCTTGAGAATGTGTCTTGGGAGTGGTGGGAGGCAAGGCAAGGGGAGATGCCAGGGGGGTGTCTGGCTGTGAGTGCGGTGGGAAGGGCAGTTGAATACAGCACCAGCTCTTAGGCCTTAGAGCTCTGGTGTGGGAGAAATGGCTGCATGTTTGCACTTTGTGAGCTGGTCTGTGCGGAGTGAGAGTGAGCTTGCGAATGTGTAGTGAGAGTGCTGGGAGGCAAGGCAAAAGTACATCCGCAGTGTCTGTCTGGGTGTGAAAGTGCTGGCAAGGGAAGGTGAGGACCAGCAAGAGCATTAAGTCCTTAGAAATATCAAGAGGGAAACATGGCTCTATGTTTTAACTTTGTGAGCTGGTCTGTGCCGCGAGTGAGAGTGAGCTTGCGAATGTGTCTTGGGAGTGGTGGGAGGCAAGGCAAGGGGAGATTCTTAGTGTATGTTTGGCTGTGAAAGCACTGGCAAGGGAAGGTCAGAAACAGCAAGAGCTCTAAGCCCTTAGAGCTCTGGTGTGGGAGAAATGGCTGTATGTTTTAACTTTGTGAGCTGGTCTGTGCGAAGAGTGAGAGCGAGCTTGCGAATGTGTATTGAGAGTGCTGGGAGGCAAGGCAAAAGTACATCCGCAGTGTCTGTCTGGGTGTGAAAGTGCTGGCAAGGGAAGGTGAGGACCAGCAAGAGCATTAAGCCCTTAGAAATATTAAGAGGGAAACATGGCTGTATGTTTTAACTTTGTGAGCTGGTCTGTGCGAAGAGTGAGAGGGAGCTTGCGAATGTGTCTTGGGAGTGGTGGGAGGCAAGGCAAGGGGAGATTCTTAGTGTATGTTTGGCTGTGAAAGCACTGGCAAGGGAAGGTCAGAAACAGCACCAGCTCTTAGGCCTTAGAGCTCTGGTGTGGGAGAAATGGCTGTATGTTTTAACTTTGTGAGCTGGTCTGTGCCGAGAGTGAGAGGGAGCTTGCGAATATGTCTTGGGAGTGGTGCGAGGCAAGGCAAGGGGAGATTCTTAGTGTCTGTCTGGGTGTGAAAGCACTGGCAAGGGAAGGTCAGAAACAGCAGGAGCTCTAAGCCCTTAGAGCTCTGGTGTGGTAGAAATGGCTGTATGTTTTAACTTTGTGAGCTGGTCTGTGCCGAGAGTGAGAGTGAGCTTGAGAATGTGTCTTGGGAGTGGTGGGAGGCAAGGCAAGGGGAGATGCCAGGGGGGTGTCTGGCTGTGCGTGCGGTGGGAAGGGCAGTTGAATACAGCACCAGCTCTTAGGCCTTAGAGCTCTGGTGTGGGAGAAATGGCTGCATGTTTGCACTTCGTGAGCTGGTCTGTGCGGAGTGAGAGTGAGCTTGCGAATGTGTATTGAGAGTGCTGGGAGGCAAGGCAAAAGTACATCCGCAGTGTCTGTCTGGGTGTGAAAGTGCTGGCAAGGGAAGGTGAGGACCAGCAAGAGCATTAAGTCCTTAGAAATATCAAGAGGGAAACATGGCTGTATGTTTTAACTTTGTGAGCTGGTCTGTGCCGCGAGTGAGAGTGAGCTTGCGAATGTGTCTTGGGAGTGGTGGCAGGCAAGGCAAGGGGAGATTCTTAGTGTATGTTTGGCTGTGAAAGCACTGGCAAGGGAAGGTCAGAAACAGCAAGAGCTCTAAGCCCTTAGAGCTCTGGTGTGGGAGAAATGGCTGTATGTTTTAACTTTGTGAGCTGGTCTGTGCGAAGAGTGAGAGTGAGCTTGCGAATGTGTATTGAGAGTGCTGGGAGGCAAGGCAAAAGTACATCCGCAGTGTCTGTCTGGGTGTGAAAGTGCTGGCAAGGGAAGGTGAGGACCAGCAAGAGCATTAAGCCCTTAGAAATATTAAGAGGGAAACATGGCTGTATGTTTTAACTTTGTGAGCTGGTCTGTGCGAAGAGTGAGAGGGAGCTTGCGAATGTGTCTTGGGAGTGGTGGGAGGCAAGGCAAGGGGAGATTCTTAGTGTATGTTTGGCTGTGAAAGCACTGGCAAGGGAAGGTCAGAAACAGCAGGAGCTCTAAGCCCTTAGAGCTCTGGTGTGGGAGAAATGGCTGTATGTTTTAACTTTGTGAGCTGGTCTGTGCCGAGAGTGAGAGGGAGCTTGAGAATGTGTCTTGGGAGTGGTGGCAGGCAAGGCAAGGGGAGATTTTTAGTGTCTGTCTGGCTGTGAAAGCACTGGCAAGGGATGGTCAGAAACAGCAGGAGCTCTAAGCCCTTAGAGCTCTGGTGTGGGAGAAATGGCTGTATGTTTTAACTTTGTGATCTGGTCTGTGCCGAGAGTGAGAGTGAGCTTGCGAATGTGTCTTGGGAGTGGTGGGAGGCAAGGCAAGGGGAGATTCTTAGTGTATGTTTGGCTGTGAAAGCACTGGCAAGGGAAGGTCAGAAACAGCAAGAGCTCTAAGCCCTTAGAGCTCTGGTGTGGTAGAAATGGCTGTATGTTTTAACTTTGTGAGCTGGTCTGTGCCGAGAGTGAGAGTGAGCTTGCGAATGTGTCTTGGGAGTGGTGGGAGGCAAGGCAAGGGGAGATGCCAGGGGGGGTGTCTGGCTGTGAGTGCGGTGGGAAGGGCAGTTGAATACAGCACCAGCTCTTAGGCCTTAGAGCTCTGGTGTGGGAGAAATGGCTGCATGTTTGCACTTTGTGAGCTGGTCTGTGCGGAGTGAGAGTGAGCTTGCGAATGTGTATTGAGAGTGCTGGGAGGCAAGGCAAAAGTACATCCGCAGTGTCTGTCTGGGTGTGAAAGTGCTGGCAAGGGAAGGTGAGGACCAGCAAGAGCATTAAGCCCTTAGAAATATCAAGAGGGAAACATGGCTGTATGTTTTAACTTTGTTAGCTGGTCTGTGCCGAGAGTGAGAGTGAGCTTGCGAATGTGTCTTGGGAGTGGTGGGAGGCAAGGCAAGGGGAGATTCTTAGTGTATGTTTGGCTGTGAAATCACTGGCAAGGGAAGGTCAGAAACAGCAGGAGCTCTAAGCCCTTAGAGCTCTGGTGTGGGAGAAATGGCTGGATGTTTTAACTTTGTGAGCTGGTCTGTGCCGAGAGTGAGAGGGAGCTTGAGAATGTGTCTTGGGAGTGGTGGGAGGCAAGGCAAGGGGAGATTCTTAGTGTATGTTTGGCTGTGAAAGCACTGGCAAGGGAAGGTCAGAAACAGCAGGAGCTCTAAGCCCTTAGAGCTCTGGTGTGGGAGAAATGGCTGTATGTTTTAACTTTGTGAGCTGGTCTGTGCCGAGAGTGAGAGGGAGCTTGAGAATGTGTCTTGGGAGCGGTGGGAGGCAAGGCAAGGGGAGATTTTTAGTGTCTGTCTGGCTGTGAAAGCACTGGCAAGGGAAGGTCAGACACAGCAGGAGCTCTAAGCCCTTAGAGCTCTGGTGTGGGAGAAATGGCTGTATGTTTTAACTTTGTGAGCTGGTCTGTGCCGAGAGTGAGAGGGAGCTTGAGAATGTGTCTTGGGAGTGGTGGAGGCAAGGCAAGGGGAGATGCCAGGGGGGTGTCTGGCTGTGAGTGCGGTGGGAAGGGCAGTTGAATAGAGCACCAGCTCTCAGGCCTTAGAGCTCTGGTGTGGGAGAAATGGCTGCATGTTTGCACTTTGTGAGCTGGTCTGTGCGAAGAGTGAGAGTGAGCTTGCGAATGTGTATTGAGGGTGCTGGGAGGCAAGGCAAAAGTACATCCGCAGTGTCTGTCTGGGTGTGAAAGTGCTGGCAAGGGAAGGTGAGGACCAGCAAGAGCATTAAGCCCTTAGAAATATTAAGAGGGAAACATGGCTGTATGTTTTAACTTTGTGAGCTGGTCTGTGCGAAGAGTGAGAGGGAGCTTGCGAATGTGTCTTGGGAGTGGTGGGAGGCAAGGCAAGGGGAGATTCTTAGTGTATGTTTGGCTGTGAAAGCACTGGCAAGGGAAGGTCAGAAACAGCACCAGCTCTTCGGCCTTAGAGCTCTGGTGTGGGAGAAATGGCTGTATGTTTTAACTTTGTGAGCTGGTCTGTGCCGAGAGTGAGAGGGAGCTTGAGAATGTGTCTTGGGAGTGGTGGGAGGCAAGGCAAGGGGAGATTCTTAGTGTATGTTTGGCTGTGAAAGCACTGGCAAGGGAAGGTCAGAAACAGCAAGAGCTCTAAGCCCTTAGAGCTCTGGTGTGGTAGAAATGGCTGTATGTTTTAACTTTGTGAGCTGGTCTGTGCCGAGAGTGAGAGTGAGCTTGAGAATGTGTCTTGGGAGTGGTGGGAGGCAAGGCAAGGGGAGATGCCAGGGGGGTGTCTGGCTGTGAGTGCGGTGGGAAGGGCAGTTGAATACAGCACCAGCTCTTAGGCCTTAGAGCTCTGGTGTGGGAGAAATGGCTGCATGTTTGCACTTCGTGAGCTGGTCTGTGCGGAGTGAGAGTGAGCTTGCGAATGTGTAGTGAGAGTGCTGGGAGGCAAGGCAAAAGTACATCCGCAGTGTCTGTCTGGGTGTGAAAGTGCTGGCAAGGGAAGGTGAGGACCAGCAAGAGCATTAAGTCCTTAGAAATATCAAGAGGGAAACATGGCTCTATGTTTTAACTTTGTGAGCTGGTCTGTGCCGCGAGTGAGAGTGAGCTTGCGAATGTGTCTTGGGAGTGGTGGCAGGCAAGGCAAGGGGAGATTCTTAGTGTATGTTTGGCTGTGAAAGCACTGGCAAGGGAAGGTCAGAAACAGCAAGAGCTCTAAGCCCTTAGAGCTCTGGTGTGGGAGAAATGGCTGTATGTTTTAACTTTGTGAGCTGGTCTGTGCGAAGAGTGAGAGTGAGCTTGCGAATGTGTATTGAGAGTGCTGGGAGGCAAGGCAAAAGTACATCCGCAGTGTCTGTCTGGGTGTGAAAGTGCTGGCAAGGGAAGGTGAGGACCAGCAAGAGCATTAAGCCCTTAGAAATATTAAGAGGGAAACATGGCTGTATGTTTTAACTTTGTGAGCTGGTCTGTGCGAAGAGTGAGAGGGAGCTTGCGAATGTGTCTTGGGAGTGGTGGGAGGCAAGGCAAGGGGAGATTCTTAGTGTATGTTTGGCTGTGAAAGCACTGGCAAGGGAAGGTCAGAAACAGCACCAGCTCTTAGGCCTTAGAGCTCTGGTGTGGGAGAAATGGCTGTATGTTTTAACTTTGTGAGCTGGTCTGTGCCGAGAGTGAGAGGGAGCTTGAGAATGTGTCTTGGGAGTGGTGGGAGGCAAGGCAAGGGGAGATTCTTAGTGTATGTTTGGCTGTGAAAGCACTGGCAAGGGAAGGTCAGAAACAGCAAGAGCTCTAAGCCCTTAGAGCTCTGGTGTGGTAGAAATGGCTGTATGTTTTAACTTTGTGAGCTGGTCTGTGCCGCGAGTGAGAGTGAGCTTGCGAATGTGTCTTGGGAGTGGTGCGAGGCAAGGCAAGGGGAGATTCTTAGTGTATGTTTGGCTGTGAAAGCACTGGCAAGGGAAGGTCAGAAACAGCAGGAGCTCTAAGCCCTTAGAGCTCTGGTGTGGGAGAAATGGCTGTATGTTTTAACTTTGTGAGCTGGTCTGTGCCGAGAGTGAGAGGGAGCTTGAGAATGTGTCTTGGGAGCGGTGGGAGGCAAGGCAAGGGGAGATTTTTAGTGTCTGTCTGGGTGTGAAAGCACTGGCAAGGGAAGGTCAGAAACAGCAGGAGCTCTAAGCCCTTAGAGCTCTGGTGTGGGAGAAATGGCTGTATGTTTTAACTTTGTGAGCTGGTCTGTGCCGAGAGTGAGAGGGAGCTTGAGAATGTGTCTTGGGAGTGGTGGGAGGCAAGGCAAGGGGAGATGCCAGGGGGGTGTCTGGCTGTGAGTGCGGTGGGAAGGGCAGTTGAATACAGCACCAGCTCTCAGGCCTTAGAGCTCTGGTGTGGGAGAAATGGCTGCATGTTTGCACTTTGTGAGCTGGTCTGTGCGAAGAGTGAGAGTGAGCTTGCGAATGTGTATTGAGAGTGCTGGGAGGCAAGGCAAAAGTACATCCGCAGTGTCTGTCTGGGTGTGAAAGTGCTGGCAAGGGAAGGTGAGGACCAGCAAGAGCATTAAGCCCTTAGAAATATTAAGAGGGAAACATGGCTGTATGTTTTAACTTTGTGAGCTGGTCTGTGCGAAGAGTGAGAGTGAGCTTGCGAATGTGTCTTGGGAGTGGTGGGAGGCAAGGCAAGGGGAGATTCTTAGTGTATGTTTGGCTGTGAAAGCACTGGCAGGGAAGGTCAGAAACAGCAAGAGCTCTTAGGCCTTAGAGATCTGGTGTGGGAGAAATGGCTGTATGTTTTAACTTTGTGAGCTGGTCTGTGCCGAGAGTGAGAGGGAGCTTGAGAATGTGTCTTGGGAATGGTGGGAGGCAAGGCAAGGGGAGATTCTTAGTGTATGTTTGGCTGTGAAAGCACTGGCAAGGGAAGGTCAGAAACAGCAAGAGCTCTAAGCCCTTAGAGCTCTGGTGTGGGAGAAATGGCTGTATGTTTTAACTTTGTGAGCTGGTCTGTGCGAAGAGTGAGAGCGAGCTTGCGAATGTGTATTGAGAGTGCTGGGAGGCAAGGCAAAAGTACATCCGCAGTGTCTGTCTGGGTGTGAAAGTGCTGGCAAGGGAAGGTGAGGACCAGCAAGAGCATTAAGCCCTTAGAAATATTAAGAGGGAAACATGGCTGTATGTTTTAACTTTGTGAGCTGGTCTGTGCGAAGAGTGAGAGGGAGCTTGCGAATGTGTCTTGGGAGTGGTGGGAGGCAAGGCAAGGGGAGATTCTTAGTGTATGTTTGGCTGTGAAAGCACTGGCAAGGGAAGGTCAGAAACAGCAGGAGCTCTAAGCCCTTAGAGCTCTGGTGTGGGAGAAATGGCTGTATGTTTTAACTTTGTGAGCTGGTCTGTGCCGAGAGTGAGAGGGAGCTTGAGAATGTGTCTTGGGAGTGGTGGCAGGCAAGGCAAGGGGAGATTTTTAGTGTCTGTCTGGCTGTGAAAGCACTGGCAAGGGATGGTCAGAAACAGCAGGAGCTCTAAGCCCTTAGAGCTCTGGTGTGGGAGAAATGGCTGTATGTTTTAACTTTGTGATCTGGTCTGTGCCGAGAGTGAGAGTGAGCTTGCGAATGTGTCTTGGGAGTGGTGGGAGGCAAGGCAAGGGGAGATTCTTAGTGTATGTTTGGCTGTGAAATCACTGTCAAGGGAAGGTCAGAAACAGCAAGAGCTCTAAGCCCTTAGAGCTCTGGTGTGGGAGAAATGGCTGTATGTTTTAACTTTGTGAGCTGGTCTGTGCCGAGAGTGAGAGGGAGCTTGCGAATGTGTCTTGGGAGTGGTGGGAGGCAAGGCAAGGGGAGATTCTTAGTGTATGTTTGGCTGTGAAAGCACTGGCAAGGGAAGGTCAGAAACAGCACCAGCTCTAAGCCCTTAGAGCTCTGGTGTGGGAGAAATGGCTGTATGTTTTAACTTTGTGAGCTGGTCTGTGCCGAGAGTGAGAGGGAGCTTGAGAATGTGTCTTGGGAGTGGTGGGAGGCAAGGCAAGGGGAGATGCCAGGGGGGTGTCTGGCTGTGAGTGCGGTGGGAAGGGCAGTTGAATAGAGCACCAGCTCTCAGGCCTTAGAGCTCTGGTGTGGGAGAAATGGCTGCATGTTTGCACTTTGTGAGCTGGTCTGTGCGAAGAGTGAGAGTGAGCTTGCGAATGTGTATTGAGAGTGCTGGGAGGCAAGGCAAAAGTACATCCGCAGTGTCTGTCTGGGTGTGAAAGTGCTGGCAAGGGAAGGTGAGGACCAGCAAGAGCATTAAGCCCTTAGAAATATTAAGAGGGAAACATGGCTGTATGTTTTAACTTTGTGAGCTGGTCTGTGCGAAGAGTGAGAGGGAGCTTGCGAATGTGTCTTGGGAGTGGTGGGAGGCAAGGCAAGGGGAGATTCTTAGTGTATGTTTGGCTGTGAAAGCACTGGCAAGGGAAGGTCAGAAACAGCACCAGCTCTTAGGCCTTAGAGCTCTGGTGTGGGAGAAATGGCTGTATGTTTTAACTTTGTGAGCTGGTCTGTGCCGAGAGTGAGAGGGAGCTTGAGAATGTGTCTTGGGAGTGGTGGGAGGCAAGGCAAGGGGAGATTCTTAGTGTATGTTTGGCTGTGAAAGCACTGGCAAGGGAAGGTCAGAAACAGCAAGAGCTCTAAGCCCTTAGAGCTCTGGTGTGGTAGAAATGGCTGTATGTTTTAACTTTGTGAGCTGGTCTGTGCCGCGAGTGAGAGTGAGCTTGCGAATGTGTCTTGGGAGTGGTGGGAGGCAAGGCAAGGGGAGATTCTTAGTGTATGTTTGGCTGTGAAAGCACTGGCAAGGGAAGGTCAGAAACAGCAAGAGCTCTTAGGCCTTAGAGATCTGGTGTGGGAGAAATGGCTGTATGTTTTAACTTTGTGAGCTGGTCTGTGCCGAGAGTGAGAGTGAGCTTGAGAATGTGTCTTGGGAGTGGTGGGAGGCAAGGCAAGGGGAGATTTTTAGTGTCTGTCTGGCTGTGAAAGCACTGGCAAGGGATGGTCAGAAACAGCAGGAGCTCTAAGCCCTTAGAGCTCTGGTGTGGGAGAAATGGCTGTATGTTTTAACTTTGTGAGCTGGTCTGTGCCGAGAGTGAGAGGGAGCTTGCGAATGTGTCTTGGGAGTGGTGGGAGGCAAGGCAAGGGGAGATTCTTAGTGCATGTTTGGCTGTGAAAGCACTGGCAAGGGAAGGTCAGAAACAGCAAGAGCTCTAAGCCCTTAGAGCTCTGGTGTGGTAGAAATGGCTGTATGTTTTAACTTTGTGAGCTGGTCTGTGCCGAGAGTGAGAGGGAGCTTGAGAATGTGTCTTGGGAGTGGTGGGAGGCAAGGCAAGGGGAGATGCCAGGGGGGTGTCTGGCTGTGAGTGCGGTGGGAAGGGCAGTTGAATACAGCACCACCTCTTAGGCGTTAGAGCTCTGGTGTGGGAGAAATGGCTGCATGTTTGCACTTTGTGAGCTGGTCTGTGCGGAGTGAGAGTGAGCTTGCGAATGTGTATTGAGAGTGCTGGGAGGCAAGGCAAAAGTACATCCGCAGTGTCTGTCTGCGTGTGAAAGTGCTGGCAAGGGAAGGTGAGGACCAGCAAGAGCATTAAGCCCTTAGAAATATCAAGAGGGAAACATGGCTGTATGTTTTAACTTTGTTAGCTGGTCTGTGCCGCGAGTGAGAGTGAGCTTGCGAATGTGTCTTGGGAGTGGTGGGAGGCAAGGCAAGGGGAGATTCTTAGTGTATGTTTGGCTGTGAAAGCACTGGCAAGGGAAGGTCAGAAACAGCAGGAGCTCTAAGCCCTTAGAGTTCTGGTGTGGGAGAAATGGCTGTATGTTTTAACTTTGTGAGCTGGTCTGTGCCGAGAGTGAGAGGGAGCTTGAGAATGTGTCTTGGGAGTGGTGGGAGGCAAGGCAAGGGGAGATTCTTAGTGTATGTTTGGCTGTGAAAGCACTGGCAAGGGAAGGTCAGAAACAGCACCAGCTCTTCGGCCTTAGAGCTCTGGTGTGGGAGAAATGGCTGTATGTTTTAACTTTGTGAGCTGGTCTGTGCCGAGAGTGAGAGGGAGCTTGAGAATGTGTCTTGGGAGTGGTGGGAGGCAAGGCAAGGGGAGATTTTTAGTGTCTGTCTGGGTGTGAAAGCACTGGCAAGGGAAGGTCAGAAACAGCAGGAGCTCTAAGCCCTTAGAGCTCTGGTGTGGGAGAAATGGCTGTATGTTTTAACTTTGTGAGCTGGTCTGTGCCGAGAGTGAGAGGGAGCTTGCGAATGTGTCTTGGGAGTGGTGGGAGGCAAGGCAAGGGGAGATGCCAGGGGGGTGTCTGGCTGTGAGTGCGGTGGGAAGGGCAGTTGAATACAGCACCAGCTCTTAGGCCTTAGAGCTCTGGTGTGGGAGAAATGGCTGCATGTTTGCACTTTGTGAGCTGGTCTGTGCGGAGTGAGAGTGAGCTTGCGAATGTGTAGTGAGAGTGCTGGGAGGCAAGGCAAAAGTACATCCGCAGTGTCTGTCTGGGTGTGAAAGTGCTGGCAAGGGAAGGTGAGGACCAGCAAGAGCATTAAGTCCTTAGAAATATCAAGAGGGAAACATGGCTGTATGTTTTAACTTTGTGAGCTGGTCTGTGCCGCGAGTGAGAGTGAGCTTGCGAATGTGTCTTGGGAGTGGTGGGAGGCAAGGCAAGGGGAGATTCTTAGTGTATGTTTGGCTGTGAAAGCACTGGCAAGGGAAGGTCAGAAACAGCAAGAGCTCTAAGCCCTTAGAGCTCTGGTGTGGGAGAAATGGCTGTATGTTTTAACTTTGTGAGCTGGTCTGTGCCGAGAGTGAGAGGGAGCTTGAGAATGTGTCTTGGGAGTGGGTGGGAGGCAAGGCAAGGGGAGATTCTTAGTGTATGTTTGGCTGTGAAAGCACTGGCAAGGGAAGGTCAGAAACAGCAGGAGCTCTAAGCCCTTAGAGCTCTGGTGTGGGAGAAATGGCTGTATGTTTTAACTTTGTGAGCTGGTCTGTGCCGAGAGTGAGAGGGAGCTTGCGAATGTGTCTTGGGAGTGGTGGGAGGCAAGGCAAGGGGAGATTCTTAGTGTATGTTTGGCTGTGAAAGCACTGGCAAGGGAAGGTCAGAAACAGCACCAGCTCTAAGCCCTTAGAGCTCTGGTGTGGGAGAAATGGCTGTATGTTTTAACTTTGTGAGCTGGTCTGTGCCGAGAGTGAGAGGGAGCTTGAGAATGTGTCTTGGGAGTGGTGGGAGGCAAGGCAAGGGGAGATGCCAGGGGGGTGTCTGGCTGTGAGTGCGGTGGGAAGGGCAGTTGAATACAGCACCAGCTCTTAGGCCTTAGAGCTCTGGTGTGGGAGAAATGGCTGCATGTTTGCACTTTGTGAGCTGGTCTGTGCGAAGAGTGAGAGTGAGCTTTCGAATGTGTATTGAGAGTGCTGGGAGGCAAGGCAAAAGTACATCCGCAGTGTCTGTCTGGGTGTGAAAGTGCTGGCAAGGGAAGGTGAGGACCAGCAAGAGCATTAAGCCCTTAGAAATATTAAGAGGGAAACATGGCTGTATGTTTTAACTTTGTGAGCTGGTCTGTGCCGAGAGTGAGAGGGAGCTTGAGAATGTGTCTTGGGAGTGGTGGGAGGCAAGGCAAGGGGAGATGCCAGGGGGGTGTCTGGCTGTGAGTGCGGTGGGAAGGGCAGTTGAATACAGCACCAGCTCTTAGGCCTTAGAGCTCTGGTGTGGGAGAAATGGCTGCATGTTTGCACTTTGTGAGCTGGTCTGTGCGGAGTGAGAGTGAGCTTGCGAATGTGTAGTGAGAGTGCTGGGAGGCAAGGCAAAAGTACATCCGCAGTGTCTGTCTGGGTGTGAAAGTGCTGGCAAGGGAAGGTGAGGACCAGCAAGAGCATTAAGCCCTTAGAAATATTAAGAGGGAAACATGGCTGTATGTTTTAACTTTGTGAGCTGGTCTGTGCCGCGAGTGAGAGTGAGCTTGCGAATGTGTCTTGGGAGTGGTGGGAGGCAAGGCAAGGGGAGATTCTTAGTGTATGTTTGGCTGTGAAAGCACTGGCAAGGGAAGGTCAGAAACAGCAAGAGCTCTTAGGCCTTAGAGATCTGGTGTGGGAGAAATGGCTGTATGTTTTAACTTTGTGATCTGGTCTGTGCCGAGAGTGAGAGTGAGCTTGCGAATGTGTCTTGGGAGTGGTGGGAGGCAAGGCAAGGGGAGATTCTTAGTGTATGTTTGGCTGTGAAAGCACTGGCAAGGGAAGGTCAGAAACAGCACCAGCTCTTCGGCCTTAGAGCTCTGGTGTGGGAGAAATGGCTGTATGTTTTAACTTTGTGAGCTGGTCTGTGCCGAGAGTGAGAGGGAGCTTGAGAATGTGTCTTGGGAGTGGTGGGAGGCAAGGCAAGGGGAGATTCTTAGTGTATGTTTGGCTGTGAAAGCACTGGCAAGGGAAGGTCAGAAACAGCAGGAGCTCTAAGCCCTTAGAGCTCTGGTGTGGGAGAAAAGGCTGTATGTTTTAACTTTGTGAGCTGGTCTGTGCCGAGAGTGAGAGGGAGCTTGAGAATGTGTCTTGGGAGTGGTGGGAGGCAAGGCAAGGGGAGATGCCAGGGGGGTGTCTGGCTGTGAGTGCGGTTGGAAGGGCAGTTGAATACAGCACCAGCTCTTAGGCCTTAGAGCTCTGGTGTGGGAGAAATGGCTGCATGTTTGCACTTTGTGAGCTGGTCTGTGCGAAGAGTGAGAGTGAGCTTGCGAATGTGTAGTGAGAGTGCTGGGAGGCAAGGCAAAAGTACATCCGCAGTGTCTGTCTGGGTGTGAAAGTGCTGGCAAGGGAAGGTGAGGACCAGCAAGAGCATTAAGCCCTTAGAAATATTAAGAGGGAAACATGGCTGTATGTTTTAACTTTGTGAGCTGGTCTGTGCCGCGAGTGAGAGTGAGCTTGCGAATGTGTCTTGGGAGTGGTGGGAGGCAAGGCAAGGGGAGATTCTTAGTGTATGTTTGGCTGTGAAAGCACTGGCAAGGGAAGGTCAGAAACAGCAGGAGCTCTAAGCCCTAAGAGCTCTGGTGTGGGAGAAATGGCTGTATGTTTTAACTTTGTGAGCTGGTCTGTGCCGAGAGTGAGAGTGAGCTTGCGAATGTGTCTTGGGAGTGGTGGGAGGCAAGGCAAGGGGAGATGCCAGGGGGGTGTCTGGCTGTGAGTGCGGTGGGAAGGGCAGTTGAATACAGCACCACCTCTTAGGCCTTAGAGCTCTGGTGTGGGAGAAATGGCTGCATGTTTGCACTTTGTGAGCTGGTCTGTGCGGAGTGAGAGTGAGCTTGTGAATGTGTAGTGAGAGTGCTGGGAGGCAAGGCAAAAGTACATCCGCAGTGTCTGTCTGGGTGTGAAAGTGCTGGCAAGGGAAGGTGAGGACCAGCAAGAGCATTAAGTCCTTAGAAATATCAAGAGGGAAACATGGCTCTATGTTTTAACTTTGTGAGCTGGTCTGTGCCGCGAGTGAGAGTGAGCTTGCGAATGTGTCTTGGGAGTGGTGGGAGGCAAGGCAAGGGGAGATTCTTAGTGTATGTTTGGCTGTGAAAGCACTGGCAAGGGAAGGTCAGAAACAGCAAGAGCTCTAAGCCCTTAGAGCTCTGGTGTGGGAGAAATGGCTGTATGTTTTAACTTTGTGAGCTGGTCTGTGCGAATGTGAGAGTGAGCTTGCGAATGTGTATTGAGAGTGCTGGGAGGCAAGGCAAAAGTACATCCGCAGTGTCTGTCTGGGTGTGAAAGTGCTGGCAAGGGAAGGTGAGGACCAGCAAGAGCATTAAGCCCTTAGAAATATTAAGAGGGAAACATGGCTGTATGTTTTAACTTTGTGAGCTGGTCTGTGCCGCGAGTGAGAGTGAGCTTGCGAATGTGTCTTGGGAGTGGTGGGAGGCAAGGCAAGGGGAGATTCTTAGTGTATGTTTGGCTGTGAAAGCACTGGCAAGGGAAGGTCAGAAACAGCAAGAGCTCTTAGGCCTTAGAGATCTGGTGTGGGAGAAATGGCTGTATGTTTTAACTTTGTGATCTGGTCTGTGCCGAGAGTGAGAGTGAGCTTGCGAATGTGTCTTGGGAGTGGTGGGAGGCAAGGCAAGGGGAGATTCTTAGTGTATGTTTGGCTGTGAAAGCACTGGCAAGGGAAGGTCAGAAACAGCACCAGCTCTTCGGCCTTAGAGCTCTGGTGTGGGAGAAATGGCTGTATGTTTTAACTTTGTGAGCTGGTCTGTGCCGAGAGTGAGAGGGAGCTTGAGAATGTGTCTTGGGAGTGGTGGGAGGCAAGGCAAGGGGAGATTTTTAGTGTCTGTCTGGGTGTGAAAGCACTGGCAAGGGAAGGTCAGAAACAGCAGGAGCTCTAAGCCCTTAGAGCTCTGGTGTGGGAGAAATGGCTGTATGTTTTAACTTTGTGAGCTGGTCTGTGCCGAGAGTGAGAGGGAGCTTGAGAATGTGTCTTGGGAGTGGTGGGAGGCAAGGCAAGGGGAGATGCCAGGGGGGTGTCTGGCTGTGAGTGCGGTGGGAAGGGCAGTTGAATACAGCACCAGCTCTCAGGCCTTAGAGCTCTGGTGTGGGAGAAATGGCTGCATGTTTGCACTTTGTGAGCTGGTCTGTGCGAAGAGTGAGAGTGAGCTTGCGAATGTGTATTGAGAGTGCTGGGAGGCAAGGCAAAAGTACATCCGCAGTGTCTGTCTGGGTGTGAAAGTGCTGGCAAGGGAAGGTGAGGACCAGCAAGAGCATTAAGCCCTTAGAAATATTAAGAGGGAAACATGGCTGTATGTTTTAACTTTGTGAGCTGGTCTGTGCGAAGAGTGAGAGGGAGTTTGCGAATGTGTCTTGGGAGTGGTGGGAGGCAAGGCAAGGGGAGATTCTTAGTGTATGTTTGGCTGTGAAAGCACTGGCAAGGGAAGGTCAGAAACAGCACCAGCTCTTAGGCCTTAGAGCTCTGGTGTGGGAGAAATGGCTGTATGTTTTAACTTTGTGAGCTGGTCTGTGCCGAGAGTGAGAGGGAGCTTGCGAATGTGTCTTGGGAGTGGTGCGAGGCAAGGCAAGGGGAGATTCTTAGTGTACGTTTGGCTGTGAAAGCACTGGCAAGGGAAGGTCAGAAACAGCAGGAGCTCTAAGCCCTTAGAGCTCTGGTGTGGTAGAAATGGCTGTATGTTTTAACTTTGTGAGCTGGTCTGTGCCGAGAGTGAGAGGGAGCTTGAGAAAGTGTCTTGGGAGTGGTGGGAGGCAAGGCAAGGGGAGATGCCAGGGGGGTGTCTGGCTGTGAGTGCGGTGGGAAGGGCAGTTGAATACAGCACCAGCTCTTAGGCCTTAGAGCTCTGGTGTGGGAGAAATGGCTGCATGTTTGCACTTTGTGAGCTGGTCTGTGCGGAGTGAGAGTGAGCTTGCGAATGTGTATTGAGAGTGCTGGGAGGCAAGGCAAAAGTACATCCGTAGTGTCTGTCTGGGTGTGAAAGTGCTGGCAAGGGAAGGTGAGGACCAGCAAGAGCATTATGTCCTTAGAAATATCAAGAGGGAAACATGGCTGTATGTTTTAACTTTGTGAGCTGGTCTGTGCCGCGAGTGAGAGTGAGCTTGCGAATGTGTCTTGGGAGTGGTGGGAGGCAAGGCAAGGGGAGATTCTTAGTGTATGTTTGGCTGTGAAAGCACTGGCAAGGGAAGGTCAGAAACAGCAAGAGCTCTAAGCCCTTAGAGCTCTGGTGTGGGAGAAATGGCTGTATGTTTTAACTTTGTGAGCTGGTCTGTGCCGAGAGTGAGAGTGAGCTTGCGAATGTGTCTTGGGAGTGGTGGGAGGCAAGGCAAGGGGAGATTCTTAGTGTATGTTTGGCTGTGAAAGCACTGGCAAGGGAAGGTCAGAAACAGCAGGAGCTCTTAGGCCTTAGAGCTCTGGTGTGGGAGAAATGGCTGTATGTTTTAACTTTGTGATCTGGTCTGTGCCGAGAGTGAGAGTGAGCTTGCGAATGTGTCTTGGGAGTGGTGGGAGGCAAGGCAAGGGGAGATTCTTAGTGTATGTTTGGCTGTGAAAGCACTGGCAAGGGAAGGTCAGAAACAGCAGGAGCTCTAAGCCCTAAGAGCTCTGGTGTGGTAGAAATGGCTGTATGTTTTAACTTTGTGAGCTGGTCTGTGCCGAGAGTGAGAGTGAGCTTGCGAATGTGTCTTGGGAGTGGTGGGAGGCAAGGCAAGGGGAGATTCTTAGTGTATGTTTGGCTGTGAAAGCACTGGCAAGGGAAGGTCAGAAACAGCACCAGCTCTAAGCCCTTAGAGCTCTGGTGTGGGAGAAATGGCTGGATGTTTTAACTTTGTGAGCTGGTCTGTGCGAAGAGTGAGAGTGAGCTTGCGAATGTGTCTTGGGAGTGGTGGCAGGCAAGGCAAGGGGAGATTTTTAGTGTCTGTCTGGGTGTGAAAGCACTGGCAAGGGAAGGTCAGAAACAGCAGGAGCTCTAAGCCCTTAGAGGTCTGGTGTGGGAGAAATGGCTGTATGTTTTAACTTTGTGAGCTGGTCTGTGCGAAGAGTGAGAGTGAGCTTGCGAATGTGTATTGAGAGTGCTGGGAGGCAAGGCAAAAGTACATCCGCAGTGTCTGTCTGGGTGTGAAAGTGCTGGCAAGGGAAGGTGAGGACCAGCAAGAGCATTAAGCCCTTAGAAATATTAAGAGGGAAACATGGCTGTATGTTTTAACTTTGTGAGCTGGTCTGTGCGAAGAGTGAGAGGGAGCTTGCGAATGTGTCTTGGGAGTGGTGGGAGGCAAGGCAAGGGGAGATTCTTAGTGTATGTTTGGCTGTGAAAGCACTGGCAAGGGAAGGTCAGAAACAGCAAGAGCTCTTAGGCCTTAGAGATCTGGTGTGGGAGAAATGGCTGTATGTTTTAACTTTGTGATCTGGTCTGTGCCGAGAGTGAGAGTGAGCTTGCGAATGTGTCTTGGGAGTGGTGGGAGGCAAGGCAAGGGGAGATTCTTGGTGTATGTTTGGCTGTGAAAGCACTGGCAAGGGAAGGTCAGAAACAGCACCAGCTCTTAGGCCTTAGAGCTCTGGTGTGGGAGAAATGGCTGTATGTTTTAACTTTGTGAGCTGGTCTGTGCCGAGAGTGAGAGGGAGCTTGAGAATGTGTCTTGGGAGTGGTGGGAGGCAAGGCAAGGGGAGATTCTTAGTGTATGTTTGGCTGTGAAAGCACTGGCAAGGGAAGGTCAGAAACAGCAGGAGCTCTAAGCCCTTAGAGCTCTGGTGTGGGAGAAAAGGCTGTATGTTTTAACTTTGTGAGCTGGTCTGTGCCGAGAGTGAGAGGGAGCTTGAGAATGTGTCTTGGGAGTGGTGGGAGGCAAGGCAAGGGGAGATGCCAGGGGGGTGTCTGGCTGTGAGTGCGGTTGGAAGGGCAGTTGAATACAGCACCAGCTCTTAGGCCTTAGAGCTCTGGTGTGGGAGAAATGGCTGCATGTTTGCACTTTGTGAGCTGGTCTGTGCGAAGAGTGAGAGTGAGCTTGCGAATGTGTAGTGAGAGTGCTGGGAGGCAAGGCAAAAGTACATCCGCAGTGTCTGTCTGGGTGTGAAAGTGCTGGCAAGGGAAGGTGAGGACCAGCAAGAGCATTAAGCCCTTAGAAATATTAAGAGGGAAACATGGCTGTATGTTTTAACTTTGTGAGCTGGTCTGTGCCGCGAGTGAGAGTGAGCTTGCGAATGTGTCTTGGGAGTGGTGGCAGGCAAGGCAAGGGGAGATTCTTAGTGTATGTTTGGCTGTGAAAGCACTGGCAAGGGAAGGTCAGAAACAGCAGGAGCTCTAAGCCCTAAGAGCTCTGGTGTGGGAGAAATGGCTGTATGTTTTAACTTTGTGAGCTGGTCTGTGCCGAGAGTGAGAGTGAGCTTGCGAATGTGTCTTGGGAGTGGTGGGAGGCAAGGCAAGGGGAGATGCCAGGGGGGTGTCTGGCTGTGAGTGCGGTGGGAAGGGCAGTTGAATACAGCACCAGCTCTTAGGCCTTAGAGCTCTGGTGTGGGAGAAATGGCTGCATGTTTGCACTTTGTGAGCTGGTCTGTGCGGAGTGAGAGTGAGCTTGTGAATGTGTAGTGAGAGTGCTGGGAGGCAAGGCAAAAGTACATCCGCAGTGTCTGTCTGGGTGTGAAAGTGCTGGCAAGGGAAGGTGAGGACCAGCAAGAGCATTAAGTCCTTAGAAATATCAAGAGGGAAACATGGCTCTATGTTTTAACTTTGTGAGCTGGTCTGTGCCGCGAGTGAGAGTGAGCTTGCGAATGTGTCTTGGGAGTGGTGGCAGGCAAGGCAAGGGGAGATTCTTAGTGTATGTTTGGCTGTGAAAGCACTGGCAAGGGAAGGTCAGAAACAGCAAGAGCTCTAAGCCCTTAGAGCTCTGGTGTGGGAGAAATGGCTGTATGTTTTAACTTTGTGAGCTGGTCTGTGCGAAGAGTGAGAGTGAGCTTGCGAATGTGTATTGAGAGTGCTGGGAGGCAAGGCAAAAGTACATCCGCAGTGTCTGTCTGGGTGTGAAAGTGCTGGCAAGGGAAGGTGAGGACCAGCAAGAGCATTAAGCCCTTAGAAATATTAAGAGGGAAACATGGCTGTATGTTTTAACTTTGTGAGCTGGTCTGTGCCGCGAGTGAGAGTGAGCTTGCGAATGTGTCTTGGGAGTGGTGGGAGGCAAGGCAAGGGGAGATTCTTAGTGTATGTTTGGCTGTGAAAGCACTGGCAAGGGAAGGTCAGAAACAGCACCAGCTCTAAGCCCTTAGAGCTCTGGTGTGGGAGAAATGGCTGGATGTTTTAACTTTGTGAGCTGGTCTGTGCGAAGAGTGAGAGTGAGCTTGAGAATGTGTCTTGGGAGTGGTGGCAGGCAAGGCAAGGGGAGATTCTTAGTGTATGTTTGGCTGTGAAAGCACTGGCAAGGGAAGGTCAGAAACAGCACCAGCTCTTCGGCCTTAGAGCTCTGGTGTGGGAGAAATGGCTGTATGTTTTAACTTTGTGAGCTGGTCTGTGCCGAGAGTGAGAGGGAGCTTGAGAATGTGTCTTGGGAGTGGTGGGAGGCAAGGCAAGGGGAGATTTTTAGTGTCTGTCTGGGTGTGAAAGCACTGGCAAGGGAAGGTCAGAAACAGCAGGAGCTCTAAGCCCTTAGAGGTCTGGTGTGGGAGAAATGGCTGTATGTTTTAACTTTGTGAGCTGGTCTGTGCGAAGAGTGAGAGTGAGCTTGCGAATGTGTATTGAGAGTGCTGGGAGGCAAGGCAAAAGTACATCCGCAGTGTCTGTCTGGGTGTGAAAGTGCTGGCAAGGGAAGGTGAGGACCAGCAAGAGCATTAAGCCCTTAGAAATATTAAGAGGGAAACATGGCTGTATGTTTTAACTTTGTGAGCTGGTCTGTGCCGCGAGTGAGAGTGAGCTTGCGAATGTGTCTTGGGAGTGGTGGGAGGCAAGGCAAGGGGAGATTCTTAGTGTATGTTTGGCTGTGAAAGCACTGGCAAGGGAAGGTCAGAAACAGCAGGAGCTCTAAGCCCTAAGAGCTCTGGTGTGGGAGAAATGGCTGTATGTTTTAACTTTGTGAGCTGGTCTGTGCCGAGAGTGAGAGTGAGCTTGCGAATGTGTCTTGGGAGTGGTGGGAGGCAAGGCAAGGGGAGATGCCAGGGGGGTGTCTGGCTGTGAGTGCGGTGGGAAGGGCAGTTGAATACAGCACCAGCTCTTAGGCCTTAGAGCTCTGGTGTGGGAGAAATGGCTGCATGTTTGCACTTTGTGAGCTGGTCTGTGCGGAGTGAGAGTGAGCTTGTGAATGTGTAGTGAGAGTGCTGGGAGGCAAGGCAAAAGTACATCCGCAGTGTCTGTCTGGGTGTGAAAGTGCTGGCAAGGGAAGGTGAGGACCAGCAAGAGCATTAAGTCCTTAGAAATATCAAGAGGGAAACATGGCTCTATGTTTTAACTTTGTGAGCTGGTCTGTGCCGCGAGTGAGAGTGAGCTTGCGAATGTGTCTTGGGAGTGGTGGGAGGCAAGGCAAGGGGAGATTCTTAGTGTATGTTTGGCTGTGAAAGCACTGGCAAGGGAAGGTCAGAAACAGCAAGAGCTCTAAGCCCTTAGAGCTCTGGTGTGGGAGAAATGGCTGTATGTTTTAACTTTGTGAGCTGGTCTGTGCGAAGAGTGAGAGTGAGCTTGCGAATGTGTAGTGAGAGTGCTGGGAGGCAAGGCAAAAGTACATCCGCAGTGTCTGTCTGGGTGTGAAAGTGCTGGCAAGGGAAGGTGAGGACCAGCAAGAGCATTAAGCCCTTAGAAATATTAAGAGGGAAACATGGCTGTATGTTTTAACTTTGTGAGCTGGTCTGTGCCGCGAGTGAGAGTGAGCTTGCGAATGTGTCTTGGGAGTGGTGGGAGGCAAGGCAAGGGGAGATTCTTAGTGTATGTTTGGCTGTGAAAGCACTGGCAAGGGAAGGTCAGAAACAGCAAGAGCTCTTAGGCCTTAGAGATCTGGTGTGGGAGAAATGGCTGTATGTTTTAACTTTGTGATCTGGTCTGTGCCGAGAGTGAGAGTGAGCTTGCGAATGTGTCTTGGGAGTGGTGGGAGGCAAGGCAAGGGGAGATTCTTAGTGTATGTTTGGCTGTGAAAGCACTGGCAAGGGAAGGTCAGAAACAGCAGGAGCTCTAAGCCCTTAGAGCTCTGGTGTGGGAGAAATGGCTGTATGTTTTAACTTTGTGAGCTGGTCTGTGCCAAGAGTGAGAGGGAGCTTGAGAATGTGTCTTGGGAGTGGTGGGAGGCAAGGCAAGGGGAGATGCCAGGGGGGTGTCTGGCTGTGAGTGCGGTGGGAAGGGCAGTTGAATACAGCACCAGCTCTTAGGCCTTAGAGCTCTGGTGTGGGAGAAATGGCTGCATGTTTGCACTTTGTGAGCTGGTCTGTGCGGAGTGAGAGTGAGCTTGCGAATGTGTATTGAGAGTGCTGGGAGGCAAGGCAAAAGTACATCCGCAGTGTCTGTCTGGGTGTGAAAGTGCTGGCAAGGGAAGGTGAGGACCAGCAAGAGCATTAAGTCCTTAGAAATATCAAGAGGGAAACATGGCTCTATGTTTTAACTTTGTGAGCTGGTCTGTGCCGCGAGTGAGAGTGAGCTTGCGAATGTGTCTTGGGAGTGGTGGGAGGCAAGGCAAGGGGAGATTCTTAGTGTATGTTTGGCTGTGAAAGCACTGGCAAGGGAAGGTCAGAAACAGCAAGAGCTCTAAGCCCTTAGAGCTCTGGTGTGGGAGAAATGGCTGTATGTTTTAACTTTGTGAGCTGGTCTGTGCGAAGAGTGAGAGTGAGCTTGCGAATGTGTATTGAGAGTGCTGGGAGGCAAGGCAAAAGTACATCCGCAGTGTCTGTCTGGGTGTGAAAGTGCTGGCAAGGGAAGGTGAGGACCAGCAAGAGCATTAAGCCCTTAGAAATATTAAGAGGGAAACATGGCTGTATGTTTTAACTTTGTGAGCTGGTCTGTGCCGCGAGTGAGAGTGAGCTTGCGAATGTGTCTTGGGAGTGGTGGGAGGCAAGGCAAGGGGAGATTCTTAGTGTATGTTTGGCTGTGAAAGCACTGGCAAGGGAAGGTCAGAAACAGCAAGAGCTCTTAGGCCTTAGAGCTCTGGTGTGGGAGAAATGGCTGTATGTTTTAACTTTGTGAGCTGGTCTGTGCCGAGAGTGAGAGGGAGCTTGAGAATGTGTCTTGGGAGTGGTGGGAGGCAAGGCAAGGGGAGATTCTTAGTGTATGTTTGGCTGTGAAAGCACTGGCAAGGGAAGGTCAGAAACAGCAGGAGCTCTAAGCCCTTAGAGCTCTGGTGTGGGAGAAATGGCTGTATGTTTTAACTTTGTGAGCTGGTCTGTGCCGAGAGTGAGAGTGAGCTTGCGAATGTGTCTTGGGAGTGGTGGGAGGCAAGGCAAGGGGAGATTCTTAGTGTATGTTTGGCTGTGAAAGCACTGGCAAGGGAAGGTCAGAAACAGCAGGAGCTCTAAGCCCTAAGAGCTCTGGTGTGGTAGAAATGGCTGTATGTTTTAACTTTGTGAGCTGGTCTGTGCCGAGAGTGAGAGTGAGCTTGCGAATGTGTCTTGGGAGTGGTGGGAGGCAAGGCAAGGGGAGATTCTTAGTGTATGTTTGGCTGTGAAAGCACTGGCAAGGGAAGGTCAGAAACAGCACCAGCTCTAAGCCCTTAGAGCTCTGGTGTGGGAGAAATGGCTGGATGTTTTAACTTTGTGAGCTGGTCTGTGCGAAGAGTGAGAGTGAGCTTGAGAATGTGTCTTGGGAGTGGTGGCAGGCAAGGCAAGGGGAGATTCTTAGTGTATGTTTGGCTGTGAAAGCACTGGCAAGGGAAGGTCAGAAACAGCACCAGCTCTTCGGCCTTAGAGCTCTGGTGTGGGAGAAATGGCTGTATGTTTTAACTTTGTGAGCTGGTCTGTGCCGAGAGTGAGAGGGAGCTTGAGAATGTGTCTTGGGAGTGGTGGCAGGCAAGGCAAGGGGAGATTTTTAGTGTCTGTCTGGGTGTGAAAGCACTGGCAAGGGAAGGTCAGAAACAGCAGGAGCTCTAAGCCCTTAGAGGTCTGGTGTGGGAGAAATGGCTGTATGTTTTAACTTTGTGAGCTGGTCTGTGCGAAGAGTGAGAGTGAGCTTGCGAATGTGTATTGAGAGTGCTGGGAGGCAAGGCAAAAGTACATCCGCAGTGTCTGTCTGGGTGTGAAAGTGCTGGCAAGGGAAGGTGAGGACCAGCAAGAGCATTAAGCCCTTAGAAATATTAAGAGGGAAACATGGCTGTATGTTTTAACTTTGTGAGCTGGTCTGTGCGAAGAGTGAGAGGGAGCTTGCGAATGTGTCTTGGGAGTGGTGGGAGGCAAGGCAAGGGGAGATTCTTAGTGTATGTTTGGCTGTGAAAGCACTGGCAAGGGAAGGTCAGAAACAGCAAGAGCTCTTAGGCCTTAGAGATCTGGTGTGGGAGAAATGGCTGTATGTTTTAACTTTGTGATCTGGTCTGTGCCGAGAGTGAGAGTGAGCTTGCGAATGTGTCTTGGGAGTGGTGGGAGGCAAGGCAAGGGGAGATTCTTGGTGTATGTTTGGCTGTGAAAGCACTGGCAAGGGAAGGTCAGAAACAGCACCAGCTCTTCGGCCTTAGAGCTCTGGTGTGGGAGAAATGGCTGTATGTTTTAACTTTGTGAGCTGGTCTGTGCCGAGAGTGAGAGGGAGCTTGAGAATGTGTCTTGGGAGTGGTGGGAGGCAAGGCAAGGGGAGATTCTTAGTGTATGTTTGGCTGTGAAAGCACTGGCAAGGGAAGGTCAGAAACAGCAGGAGCTCTAAGCCCTTAGAGCTCTGGTGTGGGAGAAAAGGCTGTATGTTTTAACTTTGTGAGCTGGTCTGTGCCGAGAGTGAGAGGGAGCTTGAGAATGTGTCTTGGGAGTGGTGGGAGGCAAGGCAAGGGGAGATGCCAGGGGGGTGTCTGGCTGTGAGTGCGGTTGGAAGGGCAGTTGAATACAGCACCAGCTCTTAGGCCTTAGAGCTCTGGTGTGGGAGAAATGGCTGCATGTTTGCACTTTGTGAGCTGGTCTGTGCGAAGAGTGAGAGTGAGCTTGCGAATGTGTAGTGAGAGTGCTGGGAGGCAAGGCAAAAGTACATCCGCAGTGTCTGTCTGGGTGTGAAAGTGCTGGCAAGGGAAGGTGAGGACCAGCAAGAGCATTAAGCCCTTAGAAATATTAAGAGGGAAACATGGCTGTATGTTTTAACTTTGTGAGCTGGTCTGTGCCGCGAGTGAGAGTGAGCTTGCGAATGTGTCTTGGGAGTGGTGGGAGGCAAGGCAAGGGGAGATTCTTAGTGTATGTTTGGCTGTGAAAGCAGTGGCAAGGGAAGGTCAGAAACAGCAGGAGCTCTAAGCCCTAAGAGCTCTGGTGTGGGAGAAATGGCTGTATGTTTTAACTTTGTGAGCTGGTCTGTGCCGAGAGTGAGAGTGAGCTTGCGAATGTGTCTTGGGAGTGGTGGGAGGCAAGGCAAGGGGAGATGCCAGGGGGGTGTCTGGCTGTGAGTGCGGTGGGAAGGGCAGTTGAATACAGCACCAGCTCTTAGGCCTTAGAGCTCTGGTGTGGGAGAAATGGCTGCATGTTTGCACTTTGTGAGCTGGTCTGTGCGGAGTGAGAGTGAGCTTGTGAATGTGTAGTGAGAGTGCTGGGAGGCAAGGCAAAAGTACATCCGCAGTGTCTGTCTGGGTGTGAAAGTGCTGGCAAGGGAAGGTGAGGACCAGCAAGAGCATTAAGTCCTTAGAAATATCAAGAGGGAAACATGGCTCTATGTTTTAACTTTGTGAGCTGGTCTGTGCCGCGAGTGAGAGTGAGCTTGCGAATGTGTCTTGGGAGTGGTGGCAGGCAAGGCAAGGGGAGATTCTTAGTGTATGTTTGGCTGTGAAAGCACTGGCAAGGGAAGGTCAGAAACAGCAAGAGCTCTAAGCCCTTAGAGCTCTGGTGTGGGAGAAATGGCTGTATGTTTTAACTTTGTGAGCTGGTCTGTGCGAAGAGTGAGAGTGAGCTTGCGAATGTGTATTGAGAGTGCTGGGAGGCAAGGCAAAAGTACATCCGCAGTGTCTGTCTGGGTGTGAAAGTGCTGGCAAGGGAAGGTGAGGACCAGCAAGAGCATTAAGCCCTTAGAAATATTAAGAGGGAAACATGGCTGTATGTTTTAACTTTGTGAGCTGGTCTGTGCCGCGAGTGAGAGTGAGCTTGCGAATGTGTCTTGGGAGTGGTGGGAGGCAAGGCAAGGGGAGATTCTTAGTGTATGTTTGGCTGTGAAAGCACTGGCAAGGGAAGGTCAGAAACAGCAAGAGCTCTTAGGCCTTAGAGATCTGGTGTGGGAGAAATGGCTGTATGTTTTAACTTTGTGATCTGGTCTGTGCCGAGAGTGAGAGTGAGCTTGCGAATGTGTCTTGGGAGTGGTGGGAGGCAAGGCAAGGGGAGATTCTTAGTGTATGTTTGGCTGTGAAAGCACTGGCAAGGGAAGGTCAGAAACAGCACCAGCTCTTCGGCCTTAGAGCTCTGGTGTGGGAGAAATGGCTGTATGTTTTAACTTTGTGAGCTGGTCTGTGCCGAGAGTGAGAGGGAGCTTGAGAATGTGTCTTGGGAGTGGTGGGAGGCAAGGCAAGGGGAGATTTTTAGTGTCTGTCTGGGTGTGAAAGCACTGGCAAGGGAAGGTCAGAAACAGCAGGAGCTCTAAGCCCTTAGAGCTCTGGTGTGGGAGAAATGGCTGTATGTTTTAACTTTGTGATCTGGTCTGTGCCGAGAGTGAGAGGGAGCTTGAGAATGTGTCTTGGGAGTGGTGGGAGGCAAGGCAAGGGGAGATGCCAGGGGGGTGTCTGGCTGTGAGTGCGGTGGGAAGGGCAGTTGAATAGAGCACCAGCTCTCAGGCCTTAGAGCTCTGGTGTGGGAGAAATGGCTGCATGTTTGCACTTTGTGAGCTGGTCTGTGCGAAGAGTGAGAGTGAGCTTGCGAATGTGTATTGAGAGTGCTGGGAGGCAAGGCAAAAGTACATCCGCAGTGTCTGTCTGGGTGTGAAAGTGCTGGCAAGGGAAGGTGAGGACCAGCAAGAGCATTAAGCCCTTAGAAATATTAAGAGGGAAACATGGCTGTATGTTTTAACTTTGTGAGCTGGTCTGTGCCGCGAGTGAGAGTGAGCTTGCGAATGTGTCTTGGGAGTGGTGGGAGGCAAGGCAAGGGGAGATTCTTAGTGTATGTTTGGCTGTGAAAGCACTGGCAAGGGAAGGTCAGAAACAGCAGGAGCTCTAAGCCCTAAGAGCTCTGGTGTGGGAGAAATGGCTGTATGTTTTAACTTTGTGAGCTGGTCTGTGCCGAGAGTGAGAGTGAGCTTGCGAATGTGTCTTGGGAGTGGTGGGAGGCAAGGCAAGGGGAGATGCCAGGGGGGTGTCTGGCTGTGAGTGCGGTGGGAAGGGCAGTTGAATACAGCACCAGCTCTTAGGCCTTAGAGCTCTGGTGTGGGAGAAATGGCTGCATGTTTGCACTTTGTGAGCTGGTCTGTGCGGAGTGAGAGTGAGCTTGTGAATGTGTAGTGAGAGTGCTGGGAGGCAAGGCAAAAGTACATCCGCAGTGTCTGTCTGGGTGTGAAAGTGCTGGCAAGGGAAGGTGAGGACCAGCAAGAGCATTAAGCCCTTAGAAATATTAAGAGGGAAACATGGCTCTATGTTTTAACTTTGTGAGCTGGTCTGTGCCGCGAGTGAGAGTGAGCTTGCGAATGTGTCTTGGGAGTGGTGGGAGGCAAGGCAAGGGGAGATTCTTAGTGTATGTTTGGCTGTGAAAGCACTGGCAAGGGAAGGTCAGAAACAGCAAGAGCTCTAAGCCCTTAGAGCTCTGGTGTGGGAGAAATGGCTGGATGTTTTAACTTTGTGAGCTGGTCTGTGCGAAGAGTGAGAGTGAGCTTGAGAATGTGTCTTGGGAGTGGTGGCAGGCAAGGCAAGGGGAGATTCTTAGTGTATGTTTGGCTGTGAAAGCACTGGCAAGGGAAGGTCAGAAACAGCACCAGCTCTTCGGCCTTAGAGCTCTGGTGTGGGAGAAATGGCTGTATGTTTTAACTTTGTGAGCTGGTCTGTGCCGAGAGTGAGAGGGAGCTTGAGAATGTGTCTTGGGAGTGGTGGGAGGCAAGGCAAGGGGAGATTTTTAGTGTCTGTCTGGGTGTGAAAGCACTGGCAAGGGAAGGTCAGAAACAGCAGGAGCTCTAAGCCCTTAGAGCTCTGGTGTGGGAGAAATGGCTGTATGTTTTAACTTTGTGAGCTGGTCTGTGCGAAGAGTGAGAGTGAGCTTGCGAATGTGTATTGAGAGTGCTGGGAGGCAAGGCAAAAGTACATCCGCAGTGTCTGTCTGGGTGTGAAAGTGCTGGCAAGGGAAGGTGAGGACCAGCAAGAGCATTAAGCCCTTAGAAATATTAAGAGGGAAACATGGCTGTATGTTTTAACTTTGTGAGCTGGTCTGTGCCGCGAGTGAGAGTGAGCTTGCGAATGTGTCTTGGGAGTGGTGGGAGGCAAGGCAAGGGGAGATTCTTAGTGTATGTTTGGCTGTGAAAGCACTGGCAAGGGAAGGTCAGAAACAGCAGGAGCTCTAAGCCCTAAGAGCTCTGGTGTGGGAGAAATGGCTGTATGTTTTAACTTTGTGAGCTGGTCTGTGCCGAGAGTGAGAGTGAGCTTGCGAATGTGTCTTGGGAGTGGTGGGAGGCAAGGCAAGGGGAGATGCCAGGGGGGTGTCTGGCTGTGAGTGCGGTGGGAAGGGCAGTTGAATACAGCACCAGCTCTTAGGCCTTAGAGCTCTGGTGTGGGAGAAATGGCTGCATGTTTGCACTTTGTGAGCTGGTCTGTGCCGAGAGTGAGAGGGAGCTTGTGAATGTGTAGTGAGAGTGCTGGGAGGCAAGGCAAAAGTACATCCGCAGTGTCTGTCTGGGTGTGAAAGTGCTGGCAAGGGAAGGTGAGGACCAGCAAGAGCATTAAGTCCTTAGAAATATCAAGAGGGAAACATGGCTCTATGTTTTAACTTTGTGAGCTGGTCTGTGCCGCGAGTGAGAGTGAGCTTGCGAATGTGTCTTGGGAGTGGTGGGAGGCAAGGCAAGGGGAGATTCTTAGTGTATGTTTGGCTGTGAAAGCACTGGCAAGGGAAGGTCAGAAACAGCAAGAGCTCTAAGCCCTTAGAGCTCTGGTGTGGGAGAAATGGCTGTATGTTTTAACTTTGTGAGCTGGTCTGTGCGAAGAGTGAGAGTGAGCTTGCGAATGTGTATTGAGAGTGCTGGGAGGCAAGGCAAAAGTACATCCGCAGTGTCTGTCTGGGTGTGAAAGTGCTGGCAAGGGAAGGTGAGGACCAGCAAGAGCATTAAGCCCTTAGAAATATTAAGAGGGAAACATGGCTGTATGTTTTAACTTTGTGAGCTGGTCTGTGCCGCGAGTGAGAGTGAGCTTGCGAATGTGTCTTGGGAGTGGTGGGAGGCAAGGCAAGGGGAGATTCTTAGTGTATGTTTGGCTGTGAAAGCACTGGCAAGGGAAGGTCAGAAACAGCAAGAGCTCTTAGGCCTTAGAGATCTGGTGTGGGAGAAATGGCTGTATGTTTTAACTTTGTGATCTGGTCTGTGCCGAGAGTGAGAGTGAGCTTGCGAATGTGTCTTGGGAGTGGTGGGAGGCAAGGCAAGGGGAGATTCTTAGTGTATGTTTGGCTGTGAAAGCACTGGCAAGGGAAGGTCAGAAACAGCACCAGCTCTTCGGCCTTAGAGCTCTGGTGTGGGAGAAATGGCTGTATGTTTTAACTTTGTGAGCTGGTCTGTGCCGAGAGTGAGAGGGAGCTTGAGAATGTGTCTTGGGAGTGGTGGGAGGCAAGGCAAGGGGAGATTCTTAGTGTATGTTTGGCTGTGAAAGCACTGGCAAGGGAAGGTCAGAAACAGCAGGAGCTCTAAGCCCTTAGAGCTCTGGTGTGGGAGAAATGGCTGTATGTTTTAACTTTGTGATCTGGTCTGTGCCGAGAGTGAGAGGGAGCTTGCGAATGTGTCTTGGGAGTGGTGGGAGGCAAGGCAAGGGGAGATGCCAGGGGGGTGTCTGGCTGTGAGTGCGGTGGGAAGGGCAGTTGAATACAGCACCAGCTCTCAGGCCTTAGAGCTCTGGTGTGGGAGAAATGGCTGCATGTTTGCACTTTGTGAGCTGGTCTGTGCGAAGAGTGAGAGTGAGCTTGCGAATGTGTATTGAGAGTGCTGGGAGGCAAGGCAAAAGTACATCCGCAGTGTCTGTCTGGGTGTGAAAGTGCTGGCAAGGGAAGGTGAGGACCAGCAAGAGCATTAAGCCCTTAGAAATATTAAGAGGGAAACATGGCTGTATGTTTTAACTTTGTGAGCTGGTCTGTGCGAAGAGTGAGAGGGAGTTTGCGAATGTGTCTTGGGAGTGGTGGGAGGCAAGGCAAGGGGAGATTCTTAGTGTATGTTTGGCTGTGAAAGCACTGGCAAGGGAAGGTCAGAAACAGCACCAGCTCTTAGGCCTTAGAGCTCTGGTGTGGGAGAAATGGCTGTATGTTTTAACTTTGTGAGCTGGTCTGTGCCGAGAGTGAGAGGGAGCTTGCGAATGTGTCTTGGGAGTGGTGCGAGGCAAGGCAAGGGGAGATTCTTAGTGTACGTTTGGCTGTGAAAGCACTGGCAAGGGAAGGTCAGAAACAGCAGGAGCTCTAAGCCCTTAGAGCTCTGGTGTGGGAGAAATGGCTGTATGTTTTAACTTTGTGAGCTGGTCTGTGCCGAGAGTGAGAGGGAGCTTGAGAATGTGTCTTGGGAGTAGTGGGAGGCAAGGCAAGGGGAGATTCTTAGTGTATGTTTGGCTGTGAAAGCACTGGCAAGGGAAGGTCAGAAACAGCAGGAGCTCTAAGCCCTTAGAGCTCTGGTGTGGGAGAAATGGCTGTATGTTTTAACTTTGTGAGCTGGTCTGTGCCGAGAGTGAGAGTGAGCTTGCGAATGTGTCTTGGGAGTGGTGGGAGGCAAGGCAAGGGGAGATTCTTAGTGTATGTTTGGCTGTGAAAGCACTGGCAAGGGAAGGTCAGAAACAGCAGGAGCTCTAAGCCCTAAGAGCTCTGGTGTGGTAGAAATGGCTGTATGTTTTAACTTTGTGAGCTGGTCTGTGCCGAGAGTGAGAGTGAGCTTGCGAATGTGTCTTGGGAGTGGTGGGAGGCAAGGCAAGGGGAGATTCTTAGTGTATGTTTGGCTGTGAAAGCACTGGCAAGGGAAGGTCAGAAACAGCACCAGCTCTAAGCCCTTAGAGCTCTGGTGTGGGAGAAATGGCTGGATGTTTTAACTTTGTGAGCTGGTCTGTGCGAAGAGTGAGAGTGAGCTTGAGAATGTGTCTTGGGAGTGGTGGCAGGCAAGGCAAGGGGAGATTCTTAGTGTATGTTTGGCTGTGAAAGCACTGGCAAGGGAAGGTCAGAAACAGCACCAGCTCTTCGGCCTTAGAGCTCTGGTGTGGGAGAAATGGCTGTATGTTTTAACTTTGTGAGCTGGTCTGTGCCGAGAGTGAGAGGGAGCTTGAGAATGTGTCTTGGGAGTGGTGGGAGGCAAGGCAAGGGGAGATTTTTAGTGTCTGTCTGGGTGTGAAAGCACTGGCAAGGGAAGGTCAGAAACAGCAGGAGCTCTAAGCCCTTAGAGGTCTGGTGTGGGAGAAATGGCTGTATGTTTTAACTTTGTGAGCTGGTCTGTGCGAAGAGTGAGAGTGAGCTTGCGAATGTGTATTGAGAGTGCTGGGAGGCAAGGCAAAAGTACATCCGCAGTGTCTGTCTGGGTGTGAAAGTGCTGGCAAGGGAAGGTGAGGACCAGCAAGAGCATTAAGCCCTTAGAAATATTAAGAGGGAAACATGGCTGTATGTTTTAACTTTGTGATCTGGTCTGTGCCGCGAGTGAGAGTGAGCTTGCGAATGTGTCTTGGGAGTGGTGGGAGGCAAGGCAAGGGGAGATTCTTAGTGTATGTTTGGCTGTGAAAGCACTGGCAAGGGAAGGTCAGAAACAGCAAGAGCTCTTAGGCCTTAGAGATCTGGTGTGGGAGAAATGGCTGTATGTTTTAACTTTGTGATCTGGTCTGTGCCGAGAGTGAGAGTGAGCTTGCGAATGTGTCTTGGGAGTGGTGGGAGGCAAGGCAAGGGGAGATTCTTAGTGTATGTTTGGCTGTGAAAGCACTGGCAAGGGAAGGTCAGAAACAGCACCAGCTCTTCGGCCTTAGAGCTCTGGTGTGGGAGAAATGGCTGTATGTTTTAACTTTGTGAGCTGGTCTGTGCCGAGAGTGAGAGGGAGCTTGAGAATGTGTCTTGGGAGTGGTGGGAGGCAAGGCAAGGGGAGATTTTTATTGTCTGTCTGGGTGTGAAAGCACTGGCAAGGGAAGGTCAGAAACAGCAGGAGCTCTAAGCCCTTAGAGCTCTGGTGTGCGAGAAATGGCTGTATGTTTTAACTTTGTGAGCTGGTCTGTGCCGAGAGTGAGAGGGAGCTTGAGAATGTGTCTTGGGAGTGGTGGGAGGCAAGGCAAGGGGAGATGCCAGGGGGGTGTCTGGCTGTGAGTGCGGTGGGAAGGGCAGTTGAATACAGCACCAGCTCTCAGGCCTTAGAGCTCTGGTGTGGGAGAAATGGCTGCATGTTTGCACTTTGTGAGCTGGTCTGTGCGAAGAGTGAGAGTGAGCTTGCGAATGTGTATTGAGAGTGCTGGGAGGCACGGCAAAAGTACATCCGCAGTGTCTGTCTGGGTGTGAAAGTGCTGGCAAGGGAAGGTGAGGACCAGCAAGAGCATTAAGCCCTTAGAAATATTAAGAGGGAAACATGGCTGTATGTTTTAACTTTGTGAGCTGGTCTGTGCCGCGAGTGAGAGTGAGCTTGCGAATGTGTCTTGGGAGTGGTGGGAGGCAAGGCAAGGGGAGATTCTTAGTGTATGTTTGGCTGTGAAAGCACTGGCAAGGGAAGGTCAGAAACAGCAAGAGCTCTTAGGCCTTAGAGATCTGGTGTGGGAGAAATGGCTGTATGTTTTAACTTTGTGAGCTGGTCTGTGCCGAGAGTGAGAGGGAGCTTGAGAATGTGTCTTGGGAGTGGTGGCAGGCAAGGCAAGGGGAGATTTTTAGTGTCTGTCTGGCTGTGAAAGCACTGGCAAGGGATGGTCAGAAACAGCAGGAGCTCTAAGCCCTTAGAGCTCTGGTGTGGGAGAAATGGCTGTATGTTTTAACTTTGTGAGCTGGTCTGTGCCGAGAGTGAGAGGGAGCTTGCGAATGTGTCTTGGGAGTGGTGGGAGGCAAGGCAAGGGGAGATGCCAGGGGGGTGTCTGGCTGTGAGTGCGGTTGGAAGGGCAGTTGAATACAGCACCAGCTCTTAGGCCTTAGAGCTCTGGTGTGGGAGAAATGGCTGCATGTTTGCACTTTGTGAGCTGGTCTGTGCGAAGAGTGAGAGTGAGCTTGCGAATGTGTAGTGAGAGTGCTGGGAGGCAAGGCAAAAGTACATCCGCAGTGTCTGTCTGGGTGTGAAAGTGCTGGCAAGGGAAGGTGAGGACCAGCAAGAGCATTAAGCCCTTAGAAATATTAAGAGGGAAACATGGCTGTATGTTTTAACTTTGTGAGCTGGTCTGTGCCGCGAGTGAGAGTGAGCTTGCGAATGTGTCTTGGGAGTGGTGGGAGGCAAGGCAAGGGGAGATTCTTAGTGTATGTTTGGCTGTGAAAGCAGTGGCAAGGGAAGGTCAGAAACAGCAGGAGCTCTAAGCCCTAAGAGCTCTGGTGTGGGAGAAATGGCTGTATGTTTTAACTTTGTGAGCTGGTCTGTGCCGAGAGTGAGAGTGAGCTTGCGAATGTGTCTTGGGAGTGGTGGGAGGCAAGGCAAGGGGAGATGCCAGGGGGGTGTCTGGCTGTGAGTGCGGTGGGAAGGGCAGTTGAATACAGCACCAGCTCTTAGGCCTTAGAGCTCTGGTGTGGGAGAAATGGCTGCATGTTTGCACTTTGTGAGCTGGTCTGTGCGGAGTGAGAGTGAGCTTGTGAATGTGTAGTGAGAGTGCTGGGAGGCAAGGCAAAAGTACATCCGCAGTGTCTGTCTGGGTGTGAAAGTGCTGGCAAGGGAAGGTGAGGACCAGCAAGAGCATTAAGTCCTTAGAAATATCAAGAGGGAAACATGGCTCTATGTTTTAACTTTGTGAGCTGGTCGGTGCCGCGAGTGAGAGTGAGCTTGCGAATGTGTCTTGGGAGTGGTGGCAGGCAAGGCAAGGGGAGATTCTTAGTGTATGTTTGGCTGTGAAAGCACTGGCAAGGGAAGGTCAGAAACAGCAAGAGCTCTAAGCCCTTAGAGCTCTGGTGTGGGAGAAATGGCTGTATGTTTTAACTTTGTGAGCTGGTCTGTGCGAAGAGTGAGAGTGAGCTTGCGAATGTGTATTGAGAGTGCTGGGAGGCAAGGCAAAAGTACATCCGCAGTGTCTGTCTGGGTGTGAAAGTGCTGGCAAGGGAAGGTGAGGACCAGCAAGAGCATTAAGCCCTTAGAAATATTAAGAGGGAAACATGGCTGTATGTTTTAACTTTGTGAGCTGGTCTGTGCCGCGAGTGAGAGTGAGCTTGCGAATGTGTCTTGGGAGTGGTGGGAGGCAAGGCAAGGGGAGATTCTTAGTGTATGTTTGGCTGTGAAAGCACTGGCAAGGGAAGGTCAGAAACAGCAAGAGCTCTTAGGCCTTAGAGCTCTGGTGTGGGAGAAATGGCTGTATGTTTTAACTTTGTGAGCTGGTCTGTGCCGAGAGTGAGAGGGAGCTTGAGAATGTGTCTTGGGAGTGGTGGGAGGCAAGGCAAGGGGAGATTCTTAGTGTATGTTTGGCTGTGAAAGCACTGGCAAGGGAAGGTCAGAAACAGCAGGAGCTCTAAGCCCTTAGAGCTCTGGTGTGGGAGAAATGGCTGTATGTTTTAACTTTGTGAGCTGGTCTGTGCCGAGAGTGAGAGTGAGCTTGCGAATGTGTCTTGGGAGTGGTGGGAGGCAAGGCAAGGGGAGATTCTTAGTGTATGTTTGGCTGTGAAAGCACTGGCAAGGGAAGGTCAGAAACAGCAGGAGCTCTAAGCCCTAAGAGCTCTGGTGTGGTAGAAATGGCTGTATGTTTTAACTTTGTGAGCTGGTCTGTGCCGAGAGTGAGAGTGAGCTTGAGAATGTGTCTTGGGAGTGGTGGGAGGCAAGGCAAGGGGAGATTCTTAGTGTATGTTTGGCTGTGAAAGCACTGGCAAGGGAAGGTCAGAAACAGCACCAGCTCTAAGCCCTTAGAGCTCTGGTGTGGGAGAAATGGCTGGATGTTTTAACTTTGTGAGCTGGTCTGTGCCGAGAGTGAGAGTGAGCTTGAGAATGTGTCTTGGGAGTGGTGGGAGGCAAGGCAAGGGGAGATTCTTAGTGTATGTTTGGCTGTGAAAGCACTGGCAAGGGAAGGTCAGAAACAGCACCAGCTCTTCGGCCTTAGAGCTCTGGTGTGGGAGAAATGGCTGTATGTTTTAACTTTGTGAGCTGGTCTGTGCCGAGAGTGAGAGGGAGCTTGAGAATGTGTCTTGGGAGTGGTGGGAGGCAAGGCAAGGGGAGATTTTTAGTGTCTGTCTGGGTGTGAAAGCACTGGCAAGGGAAGGTCAGAAACAGCAGGAGCTCTAAGCCCTTAGAGGTCTGGTGTGGGAGAAATGGCTGTATGTTTTAACTTTGTGAGCTGGTCTGTGCGAAGAGTGAGAGTGAGCTTGCGAATGTGTATTGAGAGTGCTGGGAGGCAAGGCAAAAGTACATCCGCAGTGTCTGTCTGGGTGTGAAAGTGCTGGCAAGGGAAGGTGAGGACCAGCAAGAGCATTAAGCCCTTAGAAATATTAAGAGGGAAACATGGCTGTATGTTTTAACTTTGTGAGCTGGTCTGTGCCGCGAGTGAGAGTGAGCTTGCGAATGTGTCTTGGGAGTGGTGGGAGGCAAGGCAAGGGGAGATTCTTAGTGTATGTTTGGCTGTGAAAGCACTGGCAAGGGAAGGTCAGAAACAGCAAGAGCTCTTAGGCCTTAGAGCTCTGGTGTGGGAGAAATGGCTGTATGTTTTAACTTTGTGATCTGGTCTGTGCCGAGAGTGAGAGTGAGCTTGCGAATGTGTCTTGGGAGTGGTGGGAGGCAAGGCAAGGGGAGATTCTTAGTGTATGTTTGGCTGTGAAAGCACTGGCAAGGGAAGGTCAGAAACACCACCAGCTCTTCGGCCTTAGAGCTCTGGTGTGGGAGAAATGGCTGTATGTTTTAACTTTGTGAGCTGGTCTGTGCCGAGAGTGAGAGGGAGCTTGAGAATGTGTCTTGGGAGTGGTGGGAGGCAAGGCAAGGGGAGATTCTTAGTGTATGTTTGGCTGTGAAAGCACTGGCAAGGGAAGGTCAGAAACAGCAGGAGCTCTAAGCCCTTAGAGCTCTGGTGTGGGAGAAAAGGCTGTATGTTTTAACTTTGTGAGCTGGTCTGTGCCGAGAGTGAGAGGGAGCTTGAGAATGTGTCTTGGGAGTGGTGGGAGGCAAGGCAAGGGGAGATGCCAGGGGGGTGTCTGGCTGTGAGTGCGGTTGGAAGGGCAGTTGAATACAGCACCAGCTCTTAGGCCTTAGAGCTCTGGTGTGGGAGAAATGGCTGCATGTTTGCACTTTGTGAGCTGGTCTGTGCGAAGAGTGAGAGTGAGCTTGCGAATGTGTAGTGAGAGTGCTGGGAGGCAAGGCAAAAGTACATCCGCAGTGTCTGTCTGGGTGTGAAAGTGCTGGCAAGGGAAGGTGAGGACCAGCAAGAGCATTAAGCCCTTAGAAATATTAAGAGGGAAACATGGCTGTATGTTTTAACTTTGTGAGCTGGTCTGTGCCGCGAGTGAGAGTGAGCTTGCGAATGTGTCTTGGGAGTGGTGGGAGGCAAGGCAAGGGGAGATTCTTAGTGTATGTTTGGCTGTGAAAGCAGTGGCAAGGGAAGGTCAGAAACAGCAGGAGCTCTAAGCCCTAAGAGCTCTGGTGTGGGAGAAATGGCTGTATGTTTTAACTTTGTGAGCTGGTCTGTGCCGAGAGTGAGAGTGAGCTTGCGAATGTGTCTTGGGAGTGGTGGGAGGCAAGGCAAGGGGAGATGCCAGGGGGGTGTCTGGCTGTGAGTGCGGTGGGAAGGGCAGTTGAATACAGCACCAGCTCTTAGGCCTTAGAGCTCTGGTGTGGGAGAAATGGCTGCATGTTTGCACTTTGTGAGCTGGTCTGTGCGGAGTGAGAGTGAGCTTGTGAATGTGTAGTGAGAGTGCTGGGAGGCAAGGCAAAAGTACATCCGCAGTGTCTGTCTGGGTGTGAAAGTGCTGGCAAGGGAAGGTGAGGACCAGCAAGAGCATTAAGTCCTTAGAAATATCAAGAGGGAAACATGGCTCTATGTTTTAACTTTGTGAGCTGGTCTGTGCCGCGAGTGAGAGTGAGCTTGCGAATGTGTCTTGGGAGTGGTGGGAGGCAAGGCAAGGGGAGATTCTTAGTGTATGTTTGGCTGTGAAAGCACTGGCAAGGGAAGGTCAGAAACAGCAAGAGCTCTAAGCCCTTAGAGCTCTGGTGTGGGAGAAATGGCTGTATGTTTTAACTTTGTGAGCTGGTCTGTGCGAAGAGTGAGAGTGAGCTTGCGAATGTGTATTGAGAGTGCTGGGAGGCAAGGCAAAAGTACATCCGCAGTGTCTGTCTGGGTGTGAAAGTGCTGGCAAGGGAAGGTGAGGACCAGCAAGAGCATTAAGCCCTTAGAAATATTAAGAGGGAAACATGGCTGTATGTTTTAACTTTGTGAGCTGGTCTGTGCCGCGAGTGAGAGTGAGCTTGCGAATGTGTCTTGGGAGTGGTGGGAGGCAAGGCAAGGGGAGATTCTTAGTGTATGTTTGGCTGTGAAAGCACTGGCAAGGGAAGGTCAGAAACAGCAAGAGCTCTTAGGCCTTAGAGATCTGGTGTGGGAGAAATGGCTGTATGTTTTAACTTTGTGATCTGGTCTGTGCCGAGAGTGAGAGTGAGCTTGCGAATGTGTCTTGGGAGTGGTGGGAGGCAAGGCAAGGGGAGATTCTTAGTGTATGTTTGGCTGTGAAAGCACTGGCAAGGGAAGGTCAGAAACAGCACCAGCTCTTCGGCCTTAGAGCTCTGGTGTGGGAGAAATGGCTGTATGTTTTAACTTTGTGAGCTGGTCTGTGCCGAGAGTGAGAGGGAGCTTGCGAATGTGTCTTGGGAGTGGTGGGAGGCAAGGCAAGGGGAGATTCTTAGTGTATGTTTGGCTGTGAAAGCACTGGCAAGGGAAGGTCAGAAACAGCACCAGCTCTAAGCCCTTAGAGCTCTGGTGTGGGAGAAATGGCTGTATGTTTTAACTTTGTGATCTGGTCTGTGCCGAGAGTGAGAGGGAGCTTGAGAATGTGTCTTGGGAGTGGTGGGAGGCAAGGCAAGGGGAGATGCCAGGGGGGTGTCTGGCTGTGAGTGCGGTGGGAAGGGCAGTTGAATACAGCACCAGCTCTCAGGCCTTAGAGCTCTGGTGTGGGAGAAATGGCTGCATGTTTGCACTTTGTGAGCTGGTCTGTGCGAAGAGTGAGAGTGAGCTTGCGAATGTGTATTGAGAGTGCTGGGAGGCAAGGCAAAAGTACATCCGCAGTGTCTGTCTGGGTGTGAAAGTGCTGGCAAGGGAAGGTGAGGACCAGCAAGAGCATTAAGCCCTTAGAAATATTAAGAGGGAAACATGGCTGTATGTTTTAACTTTGTGAGCTGGTCTGTGCGAAGAGTGAGAGGGAGTTTGCGAATGTGTCTTGGGAGTGGTGGGAGGCAAGGCAAGGGGAGATTCTTAGTGTATGTTTGGCTGTGAAAGCACTGGCAAGGGAAGGTCAGAAACAGCAGGAGCTCTAAGCCCTTAGAGCTCTGGTGTGGGAGAAATGGCTGTATGTTTTAACTTTGTGAGCTGGTCTGTGCCGCGAGTGAGAGTGAGCTTGCGAATGTGTCTTGGGAGTGGTGGGAGGCAAGGCAAGGGGAGATTCTTAGTGTATGTTTGGCTGTGAAAGCACTGGCAAGGGAAGGTCAGAAACAGCAAGAGCTCTAAGCCCTTAGAGCTCTGGTGTGGGAGAAATGGCTGTATGTTTTAACTTTGTGAGCTGGTCTGTGCCGAGAGTGAGAGGGAGCTTGAGAATGTGTCTTGGGAGTGGTGGGAGGCAAGGCAAGGGGAGATGCCAGGGGGGTGTCTGGCTGTGAGTGCGGTGGGAAGGGCAGTTGAATACAGCACCAGCTCTTAGGCCTTAGAGCTCTGGTGTGGGAGAAATGGCTGCATGTTTGCACTTTGTGAGCTGGTCTGTGCGGAGTGAGAGTGAGCTTGCGAATGTGTAGTGAGAGTGCTGGGAGGCAAGGCAAAAGTACATCCGCAGTGTCTGGGTGTGAAAGTGCTGGCAAGGGAAGGTGAGGACAAGCAAGAGCATTAAGTCCTTAGAAATATCAAGAGGGAAACATGGCTCTATGTTTTAACTTTGTGAGCTGGTCTGTGCCGAGAGTGAGAGTGAGCTTGCGAATGTGTCTTGGGAGTGGTGGGAGGCAAGGCAAGGGGAGATTCTTAGTGTATGTTTGGCTGTGAAAGCACTGGCAAGGGAAGGTCAGAAACAGCAAGAGTTCTAAGCCCTTAGAGCTCTGGTGTGGGAGAAATGGCTGTATGTTTTAACTTTGTGAGCTGGTCTGTGCGAAGAGTGAGAGTGAGCTTGCGAATGTGTATTGAGAGTGCTGGGAGGCAAGGCAAAAGTACATCCGCAGTGTCTGTCTGGGTGTGAAAGTGCTGGCAAGGGAAGGTGAGGACCAGCAAGAGCATTAAGCCCTTAGAAATATTAAGAGGGAAACATGGCTGTATGTTTTAACTTTGTGATCTGGTCTGTGCCGCGAGTGAGAGTGAGCTTGCGAATGTGTCTTGGGAGTGGTGGGAGGCAAGGCAAGGGGAGATTCTTAGTGTATGTTTGGCTGTGAAAGCACTGGCAAGGGAAGGTCAGAAACAGCAAGAGCTCTTAGGCCTTAGAGCTCTGGTGTGGGAGAAATGGCTGTATGTTTTAACTTTGTGAGCTGGTCTGTGCCGAGAGTGAGAGTGAGCTTGAGAATGTGTCTTGGGAGTGGTGGGAGGCAAGGCAAGGGGAGATTCTTAGTGTATGTTTGGCTGTGAAAGCACTGGCAAGGGAAGGTCAGAAACAGCACCAGCTCTTAGGCCTTAGAGCTCTGGTGTGGGAGAAATGGCTGTATGTTTTAACTTTGTGAGCTGGTCTGTGCCGAGAGTGGGAGTGAGCTTGAGAATGTGTCTTGGGAGTGGTGGCAGGCAAGGCAAGGGGAGATTCTTAGTGTATGTTTGGCTGTGAAAGCACTGGCAAGGGAAGGTCAGAAACAGCAGGAGCTCTAAGCCCTTAGAGCTCTGGTGTGGGAGAAATGGCTGTATGTTTTAACTTTGTGAGCTGGTCTGTGCCGAGAGTGAGAGTGAGCTTGAGAATGTGTCTTGGGAGTGGTGGGAGGCAAGGCAAGGGGAGATTCTTAGTGTATGTTTGGCTGTGAAAGCACTGGCAAGGGAAGGTCAGAAACAGCAAGAGCTCTAAGCCCTTAGAGCTCTGGTGTGGGAGAAATGGCTGGATGTTTGCACTTTGTGAGCTGGTCTGTGCGGAGTGAGAGTGAGCTTGCGAATGTGTATTGAGAGTGCTGGGAGGCAAGGCAAAAGTACATCCGCAGTGTCTGTCTGGGTGTGAAAGTGCTGGCAAGGTAAGGTGAGGACCAGCAAGAGCATTAAGCCCTTAGAAATATTAAGAGGGAAACATGGCTGTATGTTTTAACTTTGTGATCTGGTCTGTGCCGCGAGTGAGAGTGAGCTTGCGAATGTGTCTTGGGAGTGGTGGGAGGCAAGGCAAGGGGAGATTCTTAGTGTATGTTTGGCTGTGAAAGCACTGGCAAGGGAAGGTCAGAAACAGCAGGAGCTCTAAGCCCTTAGAGCTCTGGTGTGGGAGAAATGGCTGTATGTTTTAACTTTGTGAGCTGGTCTGTGCCGCGAGTGAGAGTGAGCTTGCGAATGTGTCTTGGGAGTGGTGGGAGGCAAGGCAAGGGGAGATTCTTAGTGTATGTTTGGCTGTGAAAGCACTGGCAAGGGAAGGTCAGAAACAGCAAGAGTTCTAAGCCCTTAGAGCTCTGGTGTGGGAGAAATGGCTGTATGTTTTAACTTTGTGAGCTGGTCTGTGCCGAGAGTGAGAGGGAGCTTGAGAATGTGTCTTGGGAGTGGTGGGAGGCAAGGCAAGGGGAGATGCCAGGGGGGTGTCTGGCTGTGAGTGCGGTGGGAAGGGCAGTTGAATACAGCACCAGCTCTTAGGCCTTAGAGCTCTGGTGTGGGAGAAATGGCTGCATGTTTGCACTTTGTGAGCTGGTCTGTGCGAAGAGTGAGAGTGAGCTTGCGAATGTGTATTGAGAGTGCTGGGAGGCAAGGCAAAAGTACATCCGCAGTGTCTGTCTGGGTGTGAAAGTGCTGGCAAGGGAAGGTGAGTACCAGCAAGAGCATTAAGCCCTTAGAAATATCAAGAGGGAAACATGGCTGTATGTTTTAACTTTGTGAGCTGGTCTGTGCCGCGAGTGAGAGTGAGCTTGCGAATGTGTCTTGGGAGTGGTGGGAGGCAAGGCAAGGGGAGATTCTTAGTGTATGTTTGGCTGTGAAAGCACTGGTAAGGGAAGGTCAGAAACAGCACCAGCTCTAAGCCCTTAGAGCTCTGGTGTGGGAGAAATGGCTGTATGTTTTAACTTTGTGAGCTGGTCTGTGCCGAGAGTGAGAGGGAGCTTGAGAATGTGTCTTGGGAGTGGTGGGAGGCAAGGCAAGGGGAGATTCTTAGTGTATGTTTGGCTGTGAAAGCACTGGCAAGGGAAGGTCAGAAACAGCACCAGCTCTTCGGCCTTAGAGCTCTGGTGTGGGAGAAATGGCTGTATGTTTTAACTTTGTGAGCTGGTCTGTGCCGAGAGTGAGAGGGAGCTTGAGAATGTGTCTTGGGAGTGGTGGGAGGCAAGGCAAGGGGAGATTTTTAGTGTCTGTCTGAGTGTGAAAGCACTGGCAAGGGAAGGTCAGAAACAGCAGGAGCTCTAAGCCCTTAGAGCTCTGGTGTGGGAGAAATGGCTGGATGTTTGCACTTTGTGAGCTGGTCTGTGCGAAGAGTGAGAGTGAGCTTGCGAATGTGTAGTGAGAGTGCTGGGAGGCAAGGCAAAAGTACATCCGCAGTGTCTGTCTGGGTGTGAAAGTGCTGGCAAGGGAAGGTGAGGACCAGCAAGAGCATTAAGTCCTTAGAAATATTAAGAGGGAAACATGGCTGTATGTTTTAACTTTGTGAGCTGGTCTGTGCCGAGAGTGAGAGGGAGCTTGCGAATGTGTCTTGGGAGTGGTGGGAGGCAAGGCAAGGGGAGATTCTTAGTGTATGTTTGGCTGTGAAAGCACTGGCAAGGGAAGGTCAGAAACAGCACCAGCTCTTAGGCCTTAGAGCTCTGGTGTGGGAGAAATGGCTGTATGTTTTAACTTTGTGAGCTGGTCTGTGCCGCGAGTGAGAGTGAGCTTGCGAATGTGTCTTGGGAGTGGTGCGAGGCAAGGCAAGGGGAGATTTTTAGTGTATGTTTGGCTGTGAAAGCACTGGCAAGGGAAGGTCAGAAACAGCAGGAGCTCTAAGCCCTTAGAGCTCTGGTGTGGGAGAAATGGCTGTATGTTTTAACTTTGTGAGCTGGTCTGTGCCGAGAGTGAGAGGGAGCTTGAGAATGTGTCTTGGGAGTGGTGGGAGGCAAGGCAAGGGGAGATGCCAGGGGTGTGTCTGGCTGTGAGTGCGGTGGGAAGGGCAGTTGAATACAGCACCAGCTCTTAGGCCTTAGAGCTCTGGTGTGGGAGAAATGGCTGCATGTTTGCACTTTGTGAGCTGGTCTGTGCGGAGTGAGAGTGAGCTTGCGAATGTGTAGTGAGAGTGCTGGGAGGCAAGGCAAAAGTACATCCGCAGTGTCTGTCTGGGTGTGAAAGTGCTGGCAAGGGAAGGTGAGGACAAGCAAGAGCATTAAGTCCTTAGAAATATCAAGAGGGAAACATGGCTCTATGTTTTAACTTTGTGAGCTGGTCTGTGCCGCGAGTGAGAGTGAGCTTGCGAATGTGTCTTGGGAGTGGTGGGAGGCAAGGCAAGGGGAGATTCTTAGTGTATGTTTGGCTGTGAAAGCACTGGCAAGGGAAGGTCAGAAACAGCAAGAGCTCTAAGCCCTTAGAGCTCTGGTGTGGGAGAAATGGCTGTATGTTTTAACTTTGTGAGCTGGTCTGTGCGAAGAGTGAGAGTGAGCTTGCGAATGTGTATTGAGAGTGCTGGGAGGCAAGGCAAAAGTACATCCGCAGTGTCTGTCTGGGTGTGAAAGTGCTGGCAAGGGAAGGTGAGGACCAGCAAGAGCATTAAGCCCTTAGAAATATCAAGAGGGAAACATGGCTGTATGTTTTAACTTTGTGAGCTGGTCTGTGCCGCGAGTGAGAGTGAGCTTGCGAATGTGTCTTGGGAGTGGTGGGAGGCAAGGCAAGGGGAGATTCTTAGTGTATGTTTGGCTGTGAAAGCACTGGCAAGGGAAGGTCAGAAACAGCAAGAGCTCTTAGGCCTTAGAGATCTGGTGCGGGAGAAATGGCTGTATGTTTTAACTTTGTGAGCTGGTCTGTGCCGAGAGTGAGAGTGAGGTTGAGAATGTGTCTTGGGAGTGGTGGGAGGCAAGGCAAGGGGAGATTCTTAGTGTATGTTTGGCTGTGAAAGCACTGGCAAGGGAAGGTCAGAAACAGCAGGAGCTCTAAGCCCTTAGAGCTCTGGTGTGGGAGAAATGGCTGTATGTTTTAACTTTGTGAGCTGGTCTGTGCCGAGAGTGGGAGTGAGCTTGAGAATGTGTCTTGGGAGTGGTGGCAGGCAAGGCAAGGGGAGATTTTTAGTGTCTGTCTGGCTGTGAAAGCACTGGCAAGGGAAGGTCAGAAACAGCAGGAGCTCTAAGCCCTTAGAGCTCTGGTGTGGGAGAAATGGCTGTATGTTTTAACTTTGTGAGCTGGTCTGTGCCGAGAGTGAGAGGGAGCTTGCGAATGTGTCTTGGGAGTGGTGGGAGGCAAGGCAAGGGGAGATTCTTAGTGTATGTTTGGCTGTGAAAGCACTGGCAAGGGAAGGTCAGAAACAGCAAGAGCTCTAAGCCCTTAGAGCTCTGGTGTGGGAGAAATGGCTGGATGTTTTAACTTTGTGAGCTGGTCTGTGCCGAGAGTGAGAGGGAGCTTGAGAATGTGTCTTGGGAGTGGTGGGAGGCAAGGCAAGGGGAGATTCTTAGTGTCTGTCTGGGTGTGAAAGCACTGGCAAGGGAACGTCAGAAACAGCAGGAGCTCTAAGCCCTTAGAGCTCTGGTGTGGGAGAAATGGCTGCATGTTTGCACTTTGTGAGCTGGTCTGTGCGAAGAGTGAGAGTGAGCTTGCGAATGTGTATTGAGAGTGCTGGGAGGCAAGGCAAAAGTACATCCGCAGTGTCTGTCTGGGTGTGAAAGTGCTGGCAAGGTAAGGTGAGCACCAGCAAGAGCATTAAGTCCTTAGAAATATCAAGAGGGAAACATGGCTGTATGTTTTAACTTTGTGATCTGGTCTGTGCCGCGAGTGAGAGTGAGCTTGCGAATGTGTCTTGGGAGTGGTGGGAGGCAAGGCAAGGGGAGATTCTTAGTGTCTGTCTGGCTGTGAAAGCACTGGCAAGGGAAGGTCAGAAACAGCACCAGCTCTTAGGCCTTAGAGCTCTGGTGTGGGAGAAATGGCTGTATGTTTTAACTTTGTGAGCTGGTCTGTGCCGCGAGTGAGAGTGAGCTTGCGAATGTGTCTTGGGAGTGGTGCGAGGCAAGGCAAGGGGAGATTCTTAGTGTATGTTTGGCTGTGAAAGCACTGGCAAGGGAAGGTCAGAAACAGCACCAGCTCTAAGCCCTTAGAGCTCTGGTGTGGGAGAAATGGCTGGATGTTTGCACTTTGTGAGCTGGTCTGTGCCGAGAGTGAGAGGGAGCTTGAGAATGTGTCTTGGGAGTGGTGGGAGGCAAGGCAAGGGGAGATTCTTAGTGTATGTTTGGCTGTGAAAGCACTGGCAAGGGAAGGTCAGAAACAGCACCAGCTCTTAGGCCTTAGAGCTCTGGTGTGGGAGAAATGGCTGTATGTTTTAACTTTGTGAGCTGGTCTGTGCCGCGAGTGAGAGTGAGCTTGCGAATGTGTCTTGGGAGTGGTGCGAGGCAAGGCAAGGGGAGATTCTTAGTGTATGTTTGGCTGTGAAAGCACTGGCAAGGGAAGGTCAGAAACAGCAGGAGCTCTAAGCCCTTAGAGCTCTGGTGTGGGAGAAATGGCTGTATGTTTTAACTTTGTGAGCTGGTCTGTGCCGAGAGTGAGAGGGAGCTTGAGAATGTGTCTTGGGAGTGGTGGGAGGCAAGGCAAGGGGAGATGCCAGGGGGGTGTCTGGCTGTGAGTGCGGTGGGAAGGGCAGTTGAATACAGCACCAGCTCTTAGGCCTTAGAGCTCTGGTGTGGGAGAAATGGCTGCATGTTTGCACTTTGTGAGCTGGTCTGTGCGGAGTGAGAGTGAGCTTGCGAATGTGTAGTGAGAGTGCTGGGAGGCAAGGCAAAAGTACATCCGCAGTGTCTGGGTGTGAAAGTGCTGGCAAGGGAAGGTGAGGACAAGCAAGAGCATTAAGTCCTTAGAAATATCAAGAGGGAAACATGGCTGTATGTTTTAACTTTGTGAGCTGGTCTGTGCGAAGAGTGAGAGGGAGCTTGCGAATGTGTCTTGGGAGTGGTGGGAGGCAAGGCAAGGGGAGATTCTTAGTGTATGTTTGGCTGTGAAAGCACTGGCAAGGGAAGGTCAGAAACAGCAAGAGCTCTAAGCCCTTAGAGCTCTGGTGTGGGAGAAATGGCTGTATGTTTTAACTTTGTGAGCTGGTCTGTGCGAAGAGTGAGAGTGAGCTTGCGAATGTGTATTGAGAGTGCTGGGAGGCAAGGCAAAAGTACATCCGCAGTGTCTGTCTGGGTGTGAAAGTGCTGGCAAGGGAAGGTGAGGACCAGCAAGAGCATTAAGCCCTTAGAAATATTAAGAGGGAAACATGGCTGTATGTTTTAACTTTGTGATCTGGTCTGTGCGAAGAGTGAGAGTGAGCTTGCGAATGTGTCTTGGGAGTGGTGGGAGGCAAGGCAAGGGGAGATTCTTAGTGTATGTTTGGCTGTGAAAGCACTGGCAAGGGAAGGTCAGAAACAGCAAGAGCTCTTAGGCCTTAGAGCTCTGGTGTGGGAGAAATGGCTGTATGTTTTAACTTTGTGAGCTGGTCTGTGCCGAGAGTGAGAGTGAGCTTGCGAATGTGTCTTGGGAGTGGTGGGAGGCAAGGCAAGGGGAGATTCTTAGTGTATGTTTGGCTGTGAAAGCACTGGCAAGGGAAGGTCAGAAACAGCACCAGCTCTTAGGCCTTAGAGCTCTGGTGTGGGAGAAATGGCTGTATGTTTTAACTTTGTGAGCTGGTCTGTGCCGAGAGTGGGAGTGAGCTTGCGAATGTGTCTTGGGAGTGGTGGGAGGCAAGGCAAGGGGAGATTCTTAGTGTATGTTTGGCTGTGAAAGCACTGGCAAGGGAAGGTCAGAAACAGCAGGAGCTCTAAGCCCTTAGAGCTCTGGTGTGGGAGAAATGGCTGTATGTTTTAACTTTGTGAGCTGGTCTGTGCCGAGAGTGAGAGTGAGCTTGCGAATGTGTCTTGGGAGTGGTGGGAGGCAAGGCAAGGGGAGATTCTTAGTGTATGTTTGGCTGTGAAAGCACTGGCAAGGGAAGGTCAGAAACAGCAGGAGCTCTAAGCCCTTAGAGCTCTGGTGTGGGAGAAATGGCTGTATGTTTTAACTTTCTGAGCTGGTCTGTGCCGAGAGTGGGAGTGAGCTTGAGAATGTGTCTTGGGAGTGGTGGCAGGCAAGGCAAGGGGAGATTTTTAGTGTCTGTCTGGCTGTGAGTGCGGTGGGAAGGGCAGTTGAATACAGCACCAGCTCTCAGGCCTTAGAGCTCTGGTGTGGGAGAAATGGCTGCATGTTTGCACTTTGTGAGCTGGTCTGTGCGGAGTGAGAGTGAGCTTGCGAATGTGTATTGAGAGTGCTGGGAGGCAAGGCAAAAGTACATCTGCAGTGTCTGTCTGGGTGTGAAAGTGCTGGCAAGGGAAGGTGAGGACCAGCAAGAGCATTAAGCCCTTAGAAATATCAAGAGGGAAACATGGCTGTATGTTTTAACTTTGTGAGCTGGTCTGTGCCGAGAGTGAGAGTGAGCTTGCGAATGTGTCTTGGGAGTGGTGGGAGGCAAGGCAAGGGGAGATTCTTAGTGTATGTTTGGCTGTGAAAGCACTGGCAAGGGAAGGTCAGAAACAGCAGGAGCTCTAAGCCCTTAGAGCTCTGGTGTGGGAGAAATGGCTGTATGTTTTAACTTTGTGAGCTGGTCTGTGCCGAGAGTGAGAGGGAGCTTGAGAATGTGTCTTGGGAGTGGTGGGAGGCAAGGCAAGGGGAGATGCCAGGGGGGTGTCTGGCTGTGAGTGCGGTGGGAAGGGCAGTTGAATACAGCACCAGCTCTTAGGCCTTAGAGCTCTGGTGTGGGAGAAATGGCTGCATGTTTGCACTTTGTGAGCTGGTCTGTGCGGAGTGAGAGTGAGCTTGCGAATGTGTAGTGAGAGTGCTGGGAGGCAAGGCAAAAGTACATCCGCAGTGTCTGTCTGGGTGTGAAAGTGCTGGCAAGGGAAGGTGAGGACCAGCAAGAGCATTAAGCCCTTAGAAATATTAAGAGGGAAACATGGCTGTATGTTTTAACTTTGTGAGCTGGTCTGTGCCGAGAGTGAGAGTGAGCTTGCGAATGTGTCTTGGGAGTGGTGGGAGGCAAGGCAAGGGGAGATTCTTAGTGTATGTTTGGCTGTGAAAGCACTGGCAAGGGAAGGTCAGAAACAGCACCAGCTCTTAGGCCTTAGAGCTCTGGTGTGGGAGAAATGGCTGTATGTTTTAACTTTGTGAGCTGGTCTGTGCCGCGAGTGAGAGTGAGCTTGCGAATGTGTCTTGGGAGTGGTGGGAGGCAAGGCAAGGGGAGATTTTTAGTGTCTGTCTTGCTGTGAAAGCACTGGCAAGGGAAGGTCAGAAACAGCAAGAGCTCTAAGCCCTTAGAGCTCTGGTGTGGTAGAAATGGCTGTATGTTTTAACTTTGTGAGCTGGTCTGTGCCGAGAGTGAGAGGGAGCTTGAGAATGTGTCTTGGGAGTGGTGGGAGGCAAGGCAAGGGGAGATGCCAGGGGGGTGTCTGGCTGTGAGTGCGGTGGGAAGGGCAGTTGAATACAGCACCAGCTCTTAGGCCTTAGAGCTCTGGTGTGGGAGAAATGGCTGCATGTTTGCACTTTGTGAGCTGGTCTGTGCGAAGAGTGAGAGTGAGCTTGCGAATGTGTATTGAGAGTGCTGGGAGGCAAGGCAAAAGTACATCCGCAGTGTCTGTCTGGGTGTGAAAGTGCTGGCAAGGGAAGGTGAGGACCAGCAAGAGCATTAAGTCCTTAGAAATATCAAGAGGGAAACATGGCTGTATGTTTTAACTTTGTGAGCTGGTCTGTGCCGCGAGTGAGAGTGAGCTTGCGAATGTGTCTTGGGAGTGGTGGGAGGCAAGGCAAGGGGAGATTCTTAGTGTATGTTTGGCTGTGAAAGCACTGGCAAGGGAAGGTCAGAAACAGCAGGAGCTCTAAGCCCTTAGAGCTCTGGTGTGGGAGAAATGGCTGTATGTTTTAACTTTGTGAGCTGGTCTGTGCCGAGAGTGAGAGGGAGCTTGAGAATGTGTCTTGGGAGTGGTGGGAGGCAAGGCAAGGGGAGATTCTTAGTGTATGTTTGGCTGTGAAAGCACTGGCAAGGGAAGGTCAGAAACAGCACCAGCTCTTAGGCCTTAGAGCTCTGGTGTGGGAGAAATGGCTGGATGTTTTAACTTTGTGAGCTGGTCTGTGCCGAGAGTGAGAGTGAGCTTGCGAATGTGTCTTGGGAGTGGTGGGAGGCAAGGCAAGGGGAGATTCTTAGTGTATGTTTGGCTGTGAAAGCACTGGCAAGGGAAGGTCAGAAACAGCACCAGCTCTAAGCCCTTAGAGCTCTGGTGTGGGAGAAATGGCTGTATGTTTTAACTTTGTGAGCTGGTCTGTGCCGAGAGTGAGAGTGAGCTTGCGAATGTGTCTTGGGAGTGGTGGGAGGCAAGGCAAGGGGAGATGCCAGGGGGGTGTCTGGCTGTGAGTGCGGTGGGAAGGGCAGTTGAATACAGCACCAGCTCTTAGGCCTTAGAGCTCTGGTGTGGGAGAAATGGCTGTATGTTTGCACTTTGTGAGCTGGTCTGTGCGAATGTGAGAGTGAGCTTTCGAATGTGTATTGAGAGTGCTGGGAGGCAAGGCAAAAGTACATCCGCAGTGTCTGTCTGGGTGTGAAAGTGCTGGCAAGGGAAGGTGAGGACCAGCAAGAGCATTAAGTCCTTAGAAATATCAAGAGGGAAACATGGCTGTATGTTTTAACTTTGTGAGCTGGTCTGTGCCGCGAGTGAGAGTGAGCTTGCGAATGTGTCTTGGGAGTGGTGGGAGGCAAGGCAAGGGGAGATTCTTAGTGTATGTTTGGCTGTGAAAGCACTGGCAAGGGAAGGTCAGAAACAGCAGGAGCTCTAAGCCCTTAGAGCTCTGGTGTGGGAGAAATGGCTGTATGTTTTAACTTTGTGAGCTGGTCTGTGCCGAGAGTGAGAGGGAGCTTGCGAATGTGTCTTGGGAGTGGTGGGAGGCAAGGCAAGGGGAGATTCTTAGTGTATGTTTGGCTGTGAAAGCACTGGCAAGGGAAGGTCAGAAACAGCAGGAGCTCTAAGCCCTTAGAGCTCTGGTGTGGGAGAAATGGCTGTATGTTTTAACTTTGTGAGCTGGTCTGTGCCGAGAGTGAGAGGGAGCTTGAGAATGTGTCTTGGGAGTGGTGGGAGGCAAGGCAAGGGGAGATTCTTAGTGTATGTTTGGCTGTGAAAGCACTGGCAAGGGAAGGTCAGAAACAGCAGGAGCTCTAAGCCCTTAGAGCTCTGGTGTGGTAGAAATGGCTGTATGTTTTAACTTTGTGAGCTGGTCTGTGCCGAGAGTGAGAGGGAGCTTGCGAATGTGTCTTGGGAGTGGTGGGAGGCAAGGCAAGGGGAGATGCCAGGGGGGTGTCTGGCTGTGAGTGCGGTGGGAAGGGCAGTTGAATACAGCACCAGCTCTTAGGCCTTAGACCTCTGGTGTGGGAGAAATGGCTGTATGTTTGCACTTTGTGAGCTGGTGTGTGCGAATGTGAGAGTGAGCTTTCGAATGTGTATTGAGAGTGCTGGGAGGCAAGGCAAAAGTACATCCGCAGTGTCTGTCTGGGTGTGAAAGTGCTGGCAAGGGAAGGTGAGGACCAGCAAGAGCATTAAGCCCTTAGAAATATTAAGAGGGAAACATGGCTGTATGTTTCAACTTTGTGATCTGGTCTGTGCCGAGAGTGAGAGTGAGCTTGCGAATGTGTCTTGGGAGTGGTGGGAGGCAAGGCAAGGGGAGATTCTTAGTGTATGTTTGGCTGTGAAAGCACTGGCAAGGGAAGGTCAGAAACAGCAAGAGCTCTAAGCCCTTAGAGCTCTGGTGTGGGAGAAATGGCTGGATGTTTTAACTTTGTGAGCTGGTCTGTGCCGAGAGTGAGAGGGAGCTTGAGAATGTGTCTTGGGAGTGGTGGGAGGCAAGGCAAGGGGAGATTTTTAGTGTCTGTCTTGCTGTGAAAGCACTGGCAAGGGAAGGTCAGAAACAGCAAGAGCTCTAAGCCCTTAGAGCTCTGGTGTGGGAGAAATGGCTGGATGTTTTAACTTTGTGAGCTGGTCTGTGCCGAGAGTGAGAGGGAGCTTGAGAATGTGTCTTGGGAGTGGTGGGAGGCAAGGCAAGGGGAGATGCCAGGGGGGTGTCTGGCTGTGAGTGCGGTGGGAAGGGCAGTTGAATACAGCACCAGCTCTCAGGCCTTAGAGCTCTGGTGTGGGAGAAATGGCTGCATGTTTGCACTTTGTGAGCTGGTCTGTGTGGAGTGAGAGTGAGCTTGCGAATGTGTATTGAGAGTGCTGGGAGGCAAGGCAAAAGTACATCTGCAGTGTCTGTCTGGGTGTGAAAGTGCTGGCAAGGGAAGGTGAGGACCAGCAAGAGCATTAAGCCCTTAGAAATATCAAGAGGGAAACATGGCTGTATGTTTTAACTTTGTGAGCTGGTCTGTGCCGAGAGTGAGAGTGAGCTTGAGAATGTGTCTTGGGAGTGGTGGGAGGCAAGGCAAGGGGAGATTCTTAGTGTATGTTTGGCTGTGAAAGCACTGGCAAGGGAAGGTCAGAAACAGCAAGAGCTCTTAGGCCTTAGAGCTCTGGTGTGGGAGAAATGGCTGTATGTTTTAACTTTGTGAGCTGGTCTGTGCCGAGAGTGAGAGGGAGCTTGCGAATGTGTCTTGGGAGTGGTGGGAGGCAAGGCAAGGGGAGATTCTTAGTGTATGTTTGGTTGTGAAAGCACTGGCAAGGGAAGGTCAGAAACAGCACCAGCTCTTAGGCCTTAGAGCTCTGGTGTGGGAGAAATGGCTGTATGTTTTAACTTTGTGAGCTGGTCTGTGCCGAGAGTGAGAGTGAGCTTGAGAATGTGTCTTGGGAGTGGTGGGAGGCAAGGCAAGGGGAGATTCTTAGTGTATGTTTGGCTGTGAAAGCACTGGCAAGGGAAGGTCAGAAACAGCAGGAGCTCTAAGCCCTTAGAGCTCTGGTGTGGTAGAAATGGCTGTATGTTTTAACTTTGTGAGCTGGTCTGTGCCGAGAGTGAGAGGGAGCTTGAGAATGTGTCTTGGCAGTGGTGGGAGGCAAGGCAAGGGGAGATGCCAGGGGGGTGTCTGGCTGTGAGTGCGGTGGGAAGGGCAGTTGAATACAGCACCAGCTCTTAGGCCTTAGAGCTCTGGTGTGGGAGAAATGGCTGCATGTTTGCACTTTGTGAGCTGGTCTGTGCGAAGAGTGAGAGTGAGCTTGCGAATGTGTATTGAGAGTGCTGGGAGGCAAGGCAAAAGTACATCCGCAGTGTCTGTCTGGGTGTGAAAGTGCTGGCAAGGGAAGGTGAGGACCAGCAAGAGCATTAAGTCCTTAGAAATATCAAGAGGGAAACATGGCTGTATGTTTTAACTTTGTGAGCTGGTCTGTGCCGCGAGTGAGAGTGAGCTTGCGAATGTGTCTTGGGAGTGGTGGGAGGCAAGGCAAGGGGAGATTCTTAGTGTATGTTTGGCTGTGAAAGCACTGGCAAGGGAAGGTCAGAAACAGCAAGAGCTCTTAGGCCTTAGAGCTCTGGTGTGGGAGAAATGGCTGTATGTTTTAACTTTGTGAGCTGGTCTGTGCCGAGAGTGAGAGTGAGCTTGAGAATGTGTCTTGGGAGTGGTGGGAGGCAAGGCAAGGGGAGATTCTTAGTGTATGTTTGGCTGTGAAAGCACTGGCAAGGGAAGGTCAGAAACAGCAAGAGCTCTAAGCCCTTAGAGCTCTGGTGTGGGAGAAATGGCTGTATGTTTTAACTTTGTGAGCTGGTCTGTGCCGAGAGTGAGAGGGAGCTTGAGAATGTGTCTTGGCAGTGGTGGGAGGCAAGGCAAGGGGAGATGCCAGGGGGGTGTCTGGCTGTGAGTGCGGTGGGAAGGGCAGTTGAATACAGCACCAGCTCTTAGGCCTTAGAGCTCTGGTGTGGGAGAAATGGCTGCATGTTTGCACTTTGTGAGCTGGTCTGCGCGAATGTGAGAGTGAGCTTGCGAATGTGTAGTGAGAGTGCTGGGAGGCAAGGCAAAAGTACATCCGCAGTGTCTGTCTGGGTGTGAAAGTGCTGGCAAGGGAAGGTGAGGACCAGCAAGAGCATTAAGCCCTTAGAAATATTAAGAGGGAAACATGGCTGTATGTTTTAACTTTGTGAGCTGGTCTGTGCCGAGAGTGAGAGTGAGCTTGCGAATGTGTCTTGGGAGTGGTGCGAGGCAAGGCAAGGGGAGATTCTTAGTGTATGTTTGGCTGTGAAAGCACTGGCAAGGGAAGGTCAGAAACAGCAGGAGCTCTAAGCCCTTAGAGCTCTGGTGTGGGAGAAATGGCTGTATGTTTTAACTTTGTGAGCTGGTCTGTGCCGAGAGTGAGAGGGAGCTTGAGAATGTGTCTTGGGAGTGGTGGGAGGCAAGGCAAGGGGAGATTCTTAGTGTATGTTTGGCTGTGAAAGCACTGGCAAGGGAAGGTCAGAAACAGCACCAGCTCTTAGGCCTTAGAGCTCTGGTGTGGGAGAAATGGCTGGATGTTTTAACTTTGTGAGCTGGTCTGTGCCGAGAGTGAGAGTGAGCTTGCGAATGTGTCTTGGGAGTGGTGGGAGGCAAGGCAAGGGGAGATTCTTAGTGTATGTTTGGCTGTGAAAGCACTGGCAAGGGAAGGTCAGAAACAGCACCAGCTCTAAGCCCTTAGAGCTCTGGTGTGGGAGAAATGGCTGTATGTTTTAACTTTGTGAGCTGGTCTGTGCCGAGAGTGAGAGTGAGCTTGCGAATGTGTCTTGGGAGTGGTGGGAGGCAAGGCAAGGGGAGATTCTTAGTGTATGTTTGGCTGTGAAAGCACTGGCAAGGGAAGGTCAGAAACAGCAGGAGCTCTAAGCCCTTAGAGCTCTGGTGTGGGAGAAATGGCTGTATGTTTTAACTTTGTGAGCTGGTCTGTGCCGAGAGTGAGAGGGAGCTTGCAAATGTGTCTTGGGAGTGGTGGGAGGCAAGGCAAGGGGAGATGCCAGGGGGGTGTCTGGCTGTGAGTGCGGTGGGAAGGGCAGTTGAATACAGCACCAGCTCTTAGGCCTTAGAGCTCTGGTGTGGGAGAAATGGCTGTATGTTTGCACTTTGTGAGCTGGTCTGTGCGAATGTGAGAGTGAGCTTTCGAATGTGTATTGAGAGTGCTGGGAGGCAAGGCAAAAGTACATCCGCAGTGTCTGTCTGGGTGTGAAAGTGCTGGCAAGGGAAGGTGAGGACCAGCAAGAGCATTAAGTCCTTAGAAATATCAAGAGGGAAACATGGCTGTATGTTTTAACTTTGTGAGCTGGTCTGTGCCGCGAGTGAGAGTGAGCTTGCGAATGTGTCTTGGGAGTGGTGGGAGGCAAGGCAAGGGGAGATTCTTAGTGTATGTTTGGCTGTGAAAGCACTGGCAAGGGAAGGTCAGAAACAGCAGGAGCTCTAAGCCCTTAGAGCTCTGGTGTGGGAGAAATGGCTGTATGTTTTAACTTTGTGAGCTGGTCTGTGCCGAGAGTGAGAGGGAGCTTGAGAATGTGTCTTGGGAGTGGTGGGAGGCAAGGCAAGGGGAGATTCTTAGTGTATGTTTGGCTGTGAAAGCACTGGCAAGGGAAGGTCAGAAACAGCAGGAGCTCTAAGCCCTTAGAGCTCTGGTGTGGTAGAAATGGCTGTATGTTTTAACTTTGTGAGCTGGTCTGTGCCGAGAGTGAGAGGGAGCTTGCGAATGTGTCTTGGGAGTGGTGGGAGGCAAGGCAAGGGGAGATGCCAGGGGGGTGTCTGGCTGTGAGTGCGGTGGGAAGGGCAGTTGAATACAGCACCAGCTCTTAGGCCTTAGAGCTCTGGTGTGGGAGAAATGGCTGTATGTTTGCACTTTGTGAGCTGGTGTGTGCGAATGTGAGAGTGAGCTTTCGAATGTGTATTGAGAGTGCTGGGAGGCAAGGCAAAAGTACATCCGCAGTGTCTGTCTGGGTGTGAAAGTGCTGGCAAGGGAAGGTGAGGACCAGCAAGAGCATTAAGCCCTTAGAAATATTAAGAGGGAAACATGGCTGTATGTTTCAACTTTGTGATCTGGTCTGTGCCGAGAGTGAGAGTGAGCTTGCGAATGTGTCTTGGGAGTGGTGGGAGGCAAGGCAAGGGGAGATTCTTAGTGTATGTTTGGCTGTGAAAGCACTGGCAAGGGAAGGTCAGAAACAGCAGGAGCTCTAAGCCCTTAGAGCTCTGGTGTGGGAGAAATGGCTGGATGTTTTAACTTTGTGAGCTGGTCTGTGCCGAGAGTGAGAGTGAGCTTGAGAATGTGTCTTGGGAGTGGTGGGAGGCAAGGCAAGGGGAGATTCTTAGTGTATGTTTGGCTGTGAAAGCACTGGCAAGGGAAGGTCAGAAACAGCAAGAGCTCTAAGCCCTTAGAGCTCTGCTGTGGGAGAAATGGCTGTATGTTTTAACTTTGTGAGCTGGTCTGTGCCGAGAGTGAGAGGGAGCTTGAGAATGTGTCTTGGGAGTGGTGGGAGGCAAGGCAAGGGGAGATGCCAGGGGGGTGTCTGGCTGTGAGTGCGGTGGGAAGGGCAGTTGAATACAGCACCAGCTCTTAGGCCTTAGAGCTCTGGTGTGGGAGAAATGGCTGCATGTTTGCACTTTGTGAGCTGGTCTGTGCGGAGTGAGAGTGAGCTTGCGAATGTGTATTGAGAGTGCTGGGAGGCAAGGCAAAAGTACATCCGCAGTGTCTGTCTGGGTGTGAAAGTGCTGGCAAGGGAAGGTGAGGACCAGCAAGAGCATTAAGTCCTTAGAAATATTAAGAGGGGAAACATGGCTTTATGTTTTAACTTTGTGAGCTGGTCTGTGCCGCGAGTGAGAGTGAGCTTGCGAATGTGTCTTGGGAGTGGTGGGAGGCAAGGCAAGGGGAGATTCTTAGTGTATGTTTGGCTATGAAAGCACTGGCAAGGGAAGGTCAGAAACAGCAGGAGCTCTAAGCCCTTAGAGCTCTGGTGTGGGAGAAATGGCTGGATGTTTTAACTTTGTGAGCTGGTCTGTGCCGAGAGTGAGAGGGAGCTTGAGAATGTGTCTTGGGAGTGGTGGGAGGCAAGGCAAGGGGAGATTCTTAGTGTATGTTTGGCTGTGAAAGCACTGGCAAGGGAAGGTCAGAAACAGCAGGAGCTCTAAGCCCTTAGAGCTCTGGTGTGGGAGAAATGGCTGTATGTTTTAACTTTGTGAGCTGGTCTGTGCCGAGAGTGAGAGTGAGCTTGAGAATGTGTCTTGGGAGTGGTGGGAGGCAAGGCAAGGGGAGATTCTTAGTGTATGTTTGGTTGTGAAAGCACTAGCAAGGGAAGGTCAGAAACAGCAGGAGCTCTAAGCCCTTAGAGCTCTGGTGTGGGAGAAATGGCTGTATGTTTTAACTTTGTGAGCTGGTCTGTGCCGAGAGTGAGAGGGAGCTTGAGAATGTGTCTTGGGAGTGGTGGGAGGCAAGGCAAGGGGAGATTCTTAGTGTATGTTTGGCTGTGAAAGCACTGGCAAGGGAAGGTCAGAAACAGCAGGAGCTCTTAGGCCTTAGAGCTCTGGTGTGGTAGAAATGGCTGTATGTTTTAACTTTGTGAGCTGGTCTGTGCCGAGAGTGAGAGTGAGCTTGAGAATGTGTCTTGGGAGTGGTGGGAGGCAAGGCAAGGGGAGATGCCAGGGGGGTGTCTGGCTGTGAGTGCGGTGGGAAGGGCAGTTGAATACAGCACCAGCTCTTAGGCCTTAGAGCTCTGGTGTGGGATAAATGGCTGCATGTTTGCACTTTGTGAGCTGGTCTGTGCGAAGAGTGAGAGTGAGCTTGCGAATGTGTATTGAGAGTGCTGGGAGGCAAGGCAAAAGTACATCCGCAGTGTCTGTCTGGGTGTGAAAGTGCTGGCAAGGGAAGGTGAGGACCAGCAAGAGCATTAAGTCCTTAGAAATATCAAGAGGGAAACATGGCTGTATGTTTTAACTTTGTGAGCTGGTCTGTGCCGCGAGTGAGAGTGAGCTTGCGAATGTGTCTTGGGAGTGGTGCGAGGCAAGGCAAGGGGAGATTCTTAGTGTATGTTTGGCTGTGAAAGCACTGGCAAGGGAAGGTCAGAAACAGCAGGAGCTCTAAGCCCTTAGAGCTCTGGTGTGGGAGAAATGGCTGTATGTTTTAACTTTGTGAGGTGGTCTGTGCCGAGAGTGAGAGGGAGCTTGAGAATGTGTCTTGGGAGTGGTGCGAGGCAAGGCAAGGGGAGATTCTTAGTGTATGTTTGGCTGTGAAAGCACTGGCAAGGGAAGGTCAGAAACAGCAGGAGCTCTAAGCCCTTAGAGCTCTGGTGTGGGAGAAATGGCTGTATGTTTTAACTTTGTGAGCTGGTCTGTGCCGAGAGTGAGAGGGAGCTTGAGAATGTGTCTTGGGAGTGGTGGGAGGCAAGGCAAGGGGAGATGCCAGGGGGGTGTCTGGCTGTGAGTGCGGTGGGAAGGGCAGTTGAATACAGCACCAGCTCTTAGGCCTTAGAGCTCTGGTGTGGGAGAAATGGCTGCATGTTTGCACTTTGTGAGCTGGTCTGCGCGAATGTGAGAGTGAGCTTGCGAATGTGTAGTGAGAGTGCTGGGAGGCAAGGCAAAAGTACATCCGCAGTGTCTGTCTGGGTGTGAAAGTGCTGGCAAGGGAAGGTGAGGACCAGCAAGAGCATTAAGCCCTTAGAAATATCAAGAGGGAAACATGGCTGTATGTTTTAACTTTGTGAGCTGGTCTGTGCCGAGAGTGAGAGGGAGCTTGCGAATGTGTCTTGGGAGTGGTGGGAGGCAAGGCAAGGGGAGATTCTTAGTGTATGTTTGGCTGTGAAAGCACTGGCAAGGGAAGGTCAGAAACAGCAGGAGCTCTAAGCCCTTAGAGCTCTGGTGTGGGAGAAATGGCTGTATGTTTTAACTTTGTGAGCTGGTCTGTGCCGAGAGTGAGAGTGAGCTTGCGAATGTGTCTTGGGAGTGGTGGGAGGCAAGGCAAGGGGAGATTCTTAGTGTATGTTTGGCTGTGAAAGCACTGGCAAGGGAAGGTCAGAAACAGCACCAGCTCTTAGGCCTTAGAGCTCTGGTGTGGGAGAAATGGCTGTATGTTTTAACTTTGTGAGCTGGTCTGTGCCGAGAGTGAGAGGGAGCTTGAGAATGTGTCTTGGGAGTGGTGGGAGGCAAGGCAAGGGGAGATTCTTAGTGTATGTTTGGCTGTGAAAGCACTGGCAAGGGAAGGTCAGAAACAGCACCAGCTCTTCGGCCTTAGAGCTCTGGTGTGGGAGAAATGGCTGTATGTTTTAACTTTGTGAGCTGGTCTGTGCCGAGAGTGAGAGGGAGCTTGAGAATGTGTCTTGGGAGTGGTGGGAGGCAAGGCAAGGGGAGATTTTTAGTGTCTGTCTGGCTGTGAAAGCACTGGCAATGGAAGGTCAGAAACAGCAGGAGCTCTAAGCCCTTAGAGCTCTGGTGTGGGAGAAATGGCTGGATGTTTTAACTTTGTGAGCTGGTCTGTGCCGAGAGTGAGAGTGAGCTTGAGAATGTGTCTTGGGAGTGGTGGGAGGCAAGGCAAGGGGAGATGCCAGGGGGGTGTCTGGCTGTGAGTGCGGTGGGAAGGGCAGTTGAATACAGCACCAGCTCTCAGGCCTTAGAGCTCTGGTGTGGGAGAAATGGCTGCATGTTTGCACTTTGTGAGCTGGTCTGTGCGGCGTGAGAGTGAGCTTGCGAATGTGTATTGAGAGTGCTGGGAGGCAAGGCAAAAGTACATCTGCAGTGTCTGTCTGGGTGTGAAAGTGCTGGCAAGGGAAGGTGAGGACCAGCAAGAGCATTAAGCCCTTAGAAATATCAAGAGGGAAACATGGCTGTATGTTTTAACTTTGTGAGCTGGTCTGTGCCGCGAGTGAGAGTGAGCTTGCGAATGTGTCTTGGGAGTGGTGGGAGGCAAGGCAAGGGGAGATTCTTCGTGTATGTTTGGCTGTGAAAGCACTGGCAAGGGAAGGTCAGAAACAGCAAGAACTCTAAGCCCTTAGAGCTCTGGTGTGGTAGAAATGGCTGTATGTTTTAACTTTGTGAGCTGGTCTGTGCCGAGAGTGAGAGTGAGCTTGAGAATGTGTCTGGGGAGTGGTGGGAGGCAAGGCAAGGGGAGATTCTTAGTGTATGTTTGGCTGTGAAAGCACTGGCAAGGGAAGGTCAGAAACAGCAGGAGCTCTAAGCCCTTAGAGCTCTGGTGTGGGAGAAATGGCTGTATGTTTTAACTTTGTGAGCTGGTCTGTGCCGAGAGTGAGAGGGAGCTTGAGAATGTGTCTTGGGAGTGGTGCGAGGCAAGGCAAAGGGAAGATTCTTAGTGTATGTTTGGCTGTGAAAGCACTGGCAAGGGAAGGTCAGAAACAGCACCAGCTCTAAGCCCTTAGAGCTCTGGTGTGGTAGAAATGGCTGTATGTTTTAACTTTGTGAGCTGGTCTGTGCCGAGAGTGAGAGGGAGCTTGAGAATGTGTCTTGGGAGTGGTGGGAGGCAAGGCAAGGGGAGATGCCAGGGGGGTGTCTGGCTGTGAGTGCGGTGGGAAGGGCAGTTGAATACAGCACCAGCTCTTAGGCTTTAGAGCTCTGGTGTGGGAGAAATGGCTGTATGTTTGCACTTTGTGAGCTGGTCTGTGCGAATGTGAGAGTGAGCTTTCGAATGTGTATTGAGAGTGCTGGGAGGCAAGGCAAAAGTACATCCGCAGGTCTGTCTGGGTGTGAAAGTGCTTAGTAAGGGCTTAGAGCTCCTGCTGTTTCTGACCTTCCCTTGCCAGTGCTTTCACAGCAAGACAGACACTAAAAATCTCCCCTTGCCTTGCCTCCCACCACTCCCAAGACACATTCGCAAGCTCACTCTCACTCTCGGCACAGACCAGCTCACAAAGTTAAAACATACAGCCATTTCTACCACACCAGAGCTCTAAGGGCTTAGAGCTCCTGCTGTTTCTGACCTTCCCTTGCCAGTGCTTTCACAGCCAAACATACACTAAGAATCTCCCCTTGCCTTGCCTCCCACCACTCCCAAGACACATTCGCAAGCTCACTCTCACTCGCGGCACAGACCAGCTCACAAAGTTAAAACATACAGCCATGTTTCCCTCTTAATATTTCTAAGGGGTTAATGCTCTTGCTGGTCCTCACCTTCCCTTGCCAGCACTTTCACACCCAGACAGACACTGCGGATGTACTTTTGCCTTGCCTCCCAGCACTCTCAATACACATTCGAAAGCTCACTCTCACATTCGCACAGACCAGCTCACAAAGTGCAAACATGCAGCCATTTCTCCCACACCAGAGCTCTAAGGCCTAAGAGCTGGTGCTGTATTCAACTGCCCTTCCCACCGCACTCACAGCCAGACACCCCCCTGGCATCTCCCCTTGCCTTGCCTCCCACCACTCCCAAGACACATTCTCAAGCTCCCTCTCACTCTAGGCACAGACCAGCTCACAAAGTTAAAACATCCAGCCATTTCTCCCACACCAGAGCTCTAAGGGCTTAGAGCTCTTGCTGTTTCTGACCTTCCCTTGCCAGTGCTTTCACAGCCAAACATACACTAAAAATCTCCCCTTGCCTTGCCTCCCACCACTCCCAAGACACATTCGCAAGCTCCCTCTCACTCTCGGCACAGACCAGCTCACAAAGTTAAAACATCCAGCCATTTCTCCCACACCAGAGCTCTAAGGGCTTAGAGCTCTTGCTGTTTCTGACCTTCCCTTGCCAGTGCTTTCACAGCCAAACATACACTAAGAATCTCCCCTTGCCTTGCCTCGCACCACTCCCAAGACACATTCTCAAGCTCCCTCTCACTCTCGGCACAGACCAGCTCACAAAGTTAAAACATACAGCCATTTCTCCCACACCAGAGCTCTAAGGGCTTAGAGCTCCTGCTGTTTCTGACCTTCCCTTGCCAGTGCTTTCACAGCCAAACATACACTAAGAATCTCCCCTTGCCTTGCCTCCCACCACTCCCAAGACACATTCGCAAGCTCACTCTCACTCGCGGCACAGACCAGCTCACAAAGTTAAAACATACAGCCATTTCTCCCACACCAGAGCTCTAAGGCCTAAGAGCTCCTGCTGTTTCTGACCTTCCCTTGCCAGTGCTTTCACAGCCAAACACACACTAAGAATCTCCCCTTGCCTTGCCTCCCACCACTCCCAAGACACATTCGCAAGCTCACTCTCACTCGCGGCACAGACCAGCTCACAAAGTTAAAACATACAGCCATTTCTCCCACACCAGAGCTCTAAGGGCTTAGAGCTCCTGCTGTTTCTGACCTTCCCTTGCCAGTGCTTTCACAGCCAAACATACACTAAGAATCTCCCCTTGCCTTGCCTCCCACCACTCCCAAGACACATTCGCAAGCTCCCTCTCACTCTCGGCACAGACCAGCTCACAAAGTTAAAACATAGAGCCATGTTTCCCTCTTAATATTTCTAAGGGCTTAATGCTCTTGCTGGTCCTCACCTTCCCTTGCCAGCACTTTCACACCCAGACAGACACTGCGGATGTACTTTTGCCTTGCCTCCCACCACTCTCAATGCACATTTGCAAGCTCATTTTCACTCTTCGCACAGACCAGCTCTCAAAGTTAAAACATCCAGCCATTTCTCCCACACCAGAGCTCTAAGGGCTTAGAGCTCTTGCTGTTTCTGACCTTCCCTTGCCAGTGCTTTCACAGCCAAACATACACTAAGAATCTCCCCTTGCCTTGCCTCCCACCACTCCCAAGACACATTCTCAAGCTCCCTCTCACTCTCGGCACAGACCAGCTCACAAAGTTAAAACATACAGCCATTTCTCCCACACCAGAGCTCTAAGGGCTTAGAGCTCCTGCTGTTTCTGACCTTCCCTTGCCAGTGCTTTCACAGCCAAACATACACTAAGAATCTCCCCTTGCCTTGCCTCCCACCACTCCCAAGACACATTCGCAAGCTCACTCTCACTCTCGGCACAGACCAGCTCACAAAGTTAAAACATACAGCCATTTCTCCCACACCAGAGCTCTAAGGGCTTAGAGCTCTTGCTGTTTCTGACCTTCCCTTGCCAGTGCTTTCACAGCCAAACATACACTAAGAATCTCCCCTTGCCTTGCCTCGCACCACTCCCAAGACACATTCGCAAGCTCACTCTCACTCGCGGCACAGACCAGCTCACAAAGTTAAAACATACAGCCATTTCTCCCACACCAGAGCTCTAAGGGCTTAGAGCTCCTGCTGTTTCTGACCTTCCCTTGCCAGTGCTTTCACAGCCAAACATACACTAAGAATCTCCCCTTGCCTTGCCTCGCACCACTCCCAAGACACATTCGCAAGCTCACTCTCACTCTCGGCACAGACCAGCTCACAAAGTTAAAACATACAGCCATGTTTCCCTCTTAATATTTCTAAGGGCTTAATGCTCTTGCTGGTCCTCACCTTCCCTTGCCAGCACTTTCACACCCAGACAGACACTGCGGATGTACTTTTGCCTTGCCTCCCAGCACTCTCAATACACATTTGCAAGCTCACTCTCACTCTTCGCACAGACCAGCTCACAAAGTGCAAACATGCAGCCATTTCTCCCACACCAGAGCTCTAAGGCCTGAGAGCTGGTGCTGTATTCAACTGCCCTTCCCACCGCACTCACAGCCAGACACCCCCCTGGCATCTCCCCTTGCCTTGCCTCCCACCACTCCCAAGACACATTCGCAAGCTCCCTCTCACTCTCGGCACAGACCAGCTCACAAAGTTAAAACATCCAGCCATTTCTACCACACCAGAGCTCTAAGGGCTTAGAGCTCCTGCTGTTTCTGACCTTCCCTTGCCAGTGCTTTCACAGCAAGACAGACACTAAAAATCTCCCCTTGCCTTGCCTCCCACCACTCCCAAGACACATTCTCAAGCTCACTCTCACTCTCGGCACAGACCAGCTCACAAAGTTAAAACATACAGCCATTTCTCCCACACCAGAGCTCTAAGGGCTTAGAGCTCCTGCTGTTTCTGACCTTCCCTTGCCAGTGCTTTCACAGCCAAACATACACTAAGAATCTCCCCTTGCCTTGCCTCCCACCACTCCCAAGACACATTCGCAAGCTCACTCTCACTCGCGGCACAGACCAGCTCACAAAGTTAAAACATACAGCCATGTTTCCCTCTTAATATTTCTAAGGACTTAATGCTCTTGCTGGTCCTCACCTTCCCTTGCCAGCACTTTCACACCCAGACAGACACTGCGGATGTACTTTTGCCTTGCCTCCCAGCACTCTCAATACACATTCGCAAGCTCACTCTCACTCCGCACAGACCAGCTCACAAAGTGCAAACATGCAGCCATTTCTCCCACACCAGAGCTCTAAGGCCTAAGAGCTGGTGCTCTATTCAACTGCCCTTCCCACCGCACTCACAGCCAGACACCCCCCTGGCATCTCCCCTTGCCTTGCCTCCCACCACTCCCAAGACACATTCTCAAGCTCACTCTCAGTCTCGGCACAGACCACCTCACAAAGTTAAAACATACAGCCATTTCTACCACACCAGAGCTCTAAGGGCTTAGAGCTCCTGCTGTTTCTGACCTTCCCTTGCCAGTGCTTTCACAGCCAAACATACACTAAGAATCTCCCCTTGCCTTGCCTCCCACCACTCCCAAGACACATTCGCAAGCTCACTCTCACTCTCGGCACAGACCAGCTCACAAAGTTAAAACATACAGCCATTTCTCCCACACCAGAGCTCTAAGGGCTTAGAGCTCCTGCTGTTTCTGACCTTCCCTTGCCAGTGCTTTCACAGCCAAACATACACTAAGAATCTCCCCTTGCCTTGCCTCCCACCACTCCCAAGACACATTCGCAAGCTCACTCTCACTCTCGGCACAGACCACCTCACAAAGTTAAAACATACAGCCATTTCTCCCACACCAGAGCTCTAAGGGCTTAGAGCTCCTGCTGTTTCTGACCTTCCCTTGCCAGTGCTTTCACAGCCAAACATACACTAAGAATCTCCCCTTGCCTTGCCTCCCACCACTCCCAAGACACATTCTCAAGCTCCCTCTCACTCTCGGCACAGACCAGCTCACAAAGTTAAAACATACAGCCATTTCTACCACACCAGAGCTCTAAGGGCTTAGAGTTCTTGCTGTTTCTGACCTTCCCTTGCCAGTGCTTTCACAGCCAAACATACACTAAGAATCTCCCCTTGCCTTGCCTCCCACCACTCCCAAGACACATTCGCAAGCTCACTCTCACTCTCGGCACAGACCAGCTCACAAAGTTAAAACATACAGCCATGTTTCCCTCTTAATATTTCTAAGGGCTTAATGCTCTTGCTGGTCCTCACCTTCCCTTGCCAGCACTTTCACACCCAGACAGACACTGCGGATGTACTTTTGCCTTGCCTCCCAGCACTCTCAATACACATTCGCAAGCTCACTCTCACTCTTCGCACAGACCAGCTCACAAAGTTAAAACATACAGCCATTTCTCCCACACCAGAGCTCTAAGGGCTTAGAGCTCTTGCTGTTTCTGACCTTCCCTTCCCACCGCACTCACAGCCAGACACCCCCCTGGCATCCCCCCTTGCCTTGCCTCCCACCACTCCCAAGACACATTCTCAAGCTCACTCTCACTCTCGGCACAGACCAGCTCACAAAGTTAAAACATACAGCCATTTCTCCCACACCAGAGCTCTAAGGGCTTAGAGCTCCTGCTGTTTCTGACCTTCCCTTGCCAGTGCTTTCACAGCCAAACATACACTAAGAATCTCCCCTTGCCTTGCCTCCCACCACTCCCAAGACACATTCGCAAGCTCACTCTCACTCTCGGCACAGACCAGCTCACAAAGTTAAAACATACAGCCATTTCTCCCACACCAGAGCTCTAAGGGCTTAGAGCTCTTGCTGTTTCTGACCTTCCCTTGCCAGTGCTTTCACAGCCAAACATACACTAAGAATCTCCCCTTGCCTAGCCTCCCACCACTCCCAAGACACATTCTCAAGCTCCCTCTCACTCTCGGCACAGACCAGCTCACAAAGTTAAAACATACAGCCATTTCTCCCACACCAGAGCTCTAAGGGCTTAGAGCTCCTGCTGTTTCTGACCTTCCCTTGCCAGTGCTTTCACAGCCAAACATACACTAAGAATCTCCCCTTGCCTTGCCTCCCACCACTCCCAAGACACATTCGCAAGCTCACTCTCACTCTCGGCACAGACCAGCTCACAAAGTTAAAACATACAGCCATTTCTCCCACACCAGAGCTCTAAGGGCTTAGAGCTCTTGCTGTTTCTGACCTTCCCTTGCCAGTGCTTTCACAGCCAAACATACACTAAGAATCTCCCCTTGCCTTGCCTCCCACCACTCCCAAGACACATTCGCAAGCTCACTCTCACTCGCGGCACAGACCAGCTCACAAAGTTAAAACATACAGCCATTTCTCCCACACCAGAGCTCTAAGGGCTTAGAGCTCCTGCTGTTTCTGACCTTCCCTTGCCAGTGCTTTCACAGCCAAACATACACTAATAATCTCCCCTTGCCTTGCCTCCCACCACTCCCAAGACACATTCGCAAGCTCACTCTCACTCTCGGCACAGACCAGCTCACAAAGTTAAAACATACAGCCATGTTTCCCTCTTAATATTTCTAAGGGCTTAATGCTCTTGCTGGTCCTCACCTTCCCTTGCCAGCACTTTCACACCCAGACAGACACTGCGGATGTACTTTTGCCTTGCCTCCCAGCACTCTCAATACACATTTGCAAGCTCACTCTCACTCTTCGCACAGACCAGCTCACAAAGTGCAAACATGCAGCCATTTCTCCCACACCAGAGCTCTAAGGCCTGAGAGCTGGTGCTGTATTCAACTGCCCTTCCCACCGCACTCACAGCCAGACACCCCCCTGGCATCTCCCCTTGCCTTGCCTCCCACCACTCCCAAGACACATTCGCAAGCTCCCTCTCACTCTCGGCACAGACCAGCTCACAAAGTTAAAACATCCAGCCATTTCTCCCACACCAGAGCTCTAAGGGCTTAGAGCTCCTGCTGTTTCTGACCTTCCCTTGCCAGTGCTTTCACAGCAAGACAGACACTAAAAATCTCCCCTTGCCTTGCCTCCCACCACTCCCAAGACACATTCTCAAGCTCCCTCTCACTCTCGGCACAGACCAGCTCACAAAGTTAAAACATACAGCCATTTCTCCCACACCAGAGATCTAAGGGCTTAGAGCTCTTGCTGTTTCTGACCTTCCCTTGCCAGTGCTTTCACAGCCAAACATACACTAAGAATCTCCCCTTGCCTTGCCTCCCACCACTCCCAAGACACATTCGCAAGCTCACTCTCACTCTCGGCACAGACCAGATCACAAAGTTAAAACATACAGCCATTTCTCCCACACCAGAGCTCTAAGGGCTTAGAGCTCCTGCTGTTTCTGACCTTCCCTTGCCAGTGCTTTCACAGCCAAACATACACTAAGAATCTCCCCTTGCCTTGCCTCCCACCACTCCCAAGACACATTCGCAAGCTCACTCTCACTCTCGGCACAGACCAGATCACAAAGTTAAAACATACAGCCATTTCTCCCACACCAGAGCTCTAAGGGCTTAGAGCTCCTGCTGTTTCTGACCTTCCCTTGCCAGTGCTTTCACAGCCAAACATACACTAAGAATCTCCCCTTGCCTTGCCTCCCACCACTCCCAAGACACATTCGCAAGCTCACTCTCACTCGCGGCACAGACCAGCTCACAAAGTTAAAACATACAGCCATGTTTCCCTCTTAATATTTCTAAGGACTTAATGCTCTTGCTGGTCCTCACCTTCCCTTGCCAGCACTTTCACACCCAGACAGACACTGCGGATGTACTTTTGCCTTGCCTCCCAGCACTCTCAATACACATTCGCAAGCTCACTCTCACTCCGCACAGACCAGCTCACAAAGTGCAAACATGCAGCCATTTCTCCCACACCAGAGCTCTAAGGCCTAAGAGCTGGTGCTGTATTCAACTGCCCTTCCCACCGCACTCACAGCCAGACACCCCCCTGGCATCTCCCCTTGCCTTGCCTCCCACCACTCCCAAGACACATTCTCAAGCTCACTCTCAGTCTCGGCACAGACCACCTCACAAAGTTAAAACATACAGCCATTTCTACCACACCAGAGCTCTAAGGGCTTAGAGCTCTTGCTGTTTCTGACCTTCCCTTGCCAGTGCTTTCACAGCCAAACATACACTAAGAATCTCCCCTTGCCTTGCCTCGCACCACTCCCAAGACACATTCTCAAGCTCACTCTCACTCTCGGCACAGACCAGCTCACAAAGTTAAAACATACAGCCATTTCTCCCACACCAGAGCTCTAAGGGCTTAGAGCTCCTGCTGTTTCTGACCTTCCCTTGCCAGTGCTTTCACAGCCAAACATACACTAAGAATCTCCCCTTGCCTTGCCTCCCACCACTCCCAAGACACATTCGCAAGCTCACTCTCACTCTCGGCACAGACCACCTCACAAAGTTAAAACATACAGCCATTTCTCCCACACCAGAGCTCTAAGGGCTTAGAGCTCCTGCTGTTTCTGACCTTCCCTTGCCAGTGCTTTCACAGCCAAACATACACTAAGAATCTCCCCTTGCCTTGCCTCCCACTACTCCCAAGACACATTCTCAAGCTCCCTCTCACTCTCGGCACAGACCAGCTCACAAAGTTAAAACATACAGCCATTTCTACCACACCAGAGCTCTAAGGGCTTAGAGTTCTTGCTGTTTCTGACCTTCCCTTGCCAGTGCTTTCACAGCCAAACATACACTAAGAATCTCCCCTTGCCTTGCCTCCCACCACTCCCAAGACACATTCGCAAGCTCACTCTCACTCGCGGCACAGACCAGCTCACAAAGTTAAAACATACAGCCATGTTTCCCTCTTAATATTTCTAAGGGCTTAATGCTCTTGCTGGTCCTCACCTTCCCTTGCCAGCACTTTCACACCCAGACAGACACTGCGGATGTACTTTTGCCTTGCCTCCCAGCACTCTCAATACACATTCGCAAGCTCACTCTCACTCTTCGCACAGACCAGCTCACAAAGTTAAAACATACAGCCATTTCTCCCACACCAGAGATCTAAGGGCTTAGAGCTCTTGCTGTTTCTGACCTTCCCTTGCCAGTGCTTTCACAGCCAGACACCCCCCTGGCATCCCCCCTTGCCTTGCCTCCCACCACTCCCAAGACACATTCGCAAGCTCCCTCTCACTCTCGGCACAGACCAGCTCACAAAGTTAAAACATCCAGCCATTTCTCCCACACCAGAGCTCTAAGGGCTTAGAGCTCCTGCTGTTTCTGACCTTCCCTTGCCAGTGCTTTCACAGCAAGACAGACACTAAAAATCTCCCCTTGCCTTGCCTCCCACCACTCCCAAGACACATTCTCAAGCTCCCTCTCACTCTCGGCACAGACCAGCTCACAAAGTTAAAACATACAGCCATTTCTCCCACACCAGAGATCTAAGGGCTTAGAGCTCTTGCTGTTTCTGACCTTCCCTTGCCAGTGCTTTCACAGCCAAACATACACTAAGAATCTCCCCTTGCCTTGCCTCCCACCACTCCCAAGACACATTCGCAAGCTCACTCTCACTCTCGGCACAGACCAGCTCACAAAGTTAAAACATCCAGCCATTTCTCCCACACCAGAGCTCTAAGGGCTTAGAGCTCCTGCTGTTTCTGACCTTCCCTTGCCAGTGCTTTCACAGCCAAACATACACTAAGAATCTCCCCTTGCCTTGCATCCCACCACTCCCAAGACACATTCGCAAGCTCACTCTCACTCTCGGCACAGACCAGATCACAAAGTTAAAACATACAGCCATTTCTCCCACACCAGAGCTCTAAGGGCTTAGAGCTCCTGCTGTTTCTGACCTTCCCTTGCCAGTGCTTTCACAGCCAAACATACACTAAGAATCTCCCCTTGCCTTGCCTCCCACCACTCCCAAGACACATTCGCAAGCTCACTCTCACTCGCGGCACAGACCAGCTCACAAAGTTAAAACATACAGCCATGTTTCCCTCTTAATATTTCTAAGGACTTAATGCTCTTGCTGGTCCTCACCTTCCCTTGCCAGCACTTTCACACCCAGACAGACACTGCGGATGTACTTTTGCCTTGCCTCCCAGCACTCTCAATACACATTCGCAAGCTCACTCTCACTCCGCACAGACCAGCTCACAAAGTGCAAACATGCAGCCATTTCTCCCACACCAGAGCTCTAAGGCCTAAGAGCTGGTGCTGTATTCAACTGCCCTTCCCACCGCACTCACAGCCAGACACCCCCCTGGCATCTCCCCTTGCCTTGCCTCCCACCACTCCCAAGACACATTCTCAAGCTCACTCTCAGTCTCGGCACAGACTACCTCACAAAGTTAAAACATACAGCCATTTCTACCACACCAGAGCTCTAAGGGCTTAGAGCTCTTGCTGTTTCTGACCTTCCCTTGCCAGTGCTTTCACAGCCAAACATACACTAAGAATCTCCCCTTGCCTTGCCTCGCACCACTCCCAAGACACATTCGCAAGCTCACTCTCACTCTCGGCACAGACCAGCTCACAAAGTTAAAACATACAGCCATTTCTCCCACACCAGAGCTCTAAGGGCTTAGAGCTCCTGCTGTTTCTGACCTTCCCTTGCCAGTGCTTTCACAGCCAAACATACACTAATAATCTCCCCTTGCCTTGCCTCCCACCACTCCCAAGACACATTCGCAAGCTCACTCTCACTCTCGGCACAGACCACCTCACAAAGTTAAAACATACAGCCATTTCTCCCACACCAGAGCTCTAAGGGCTTAGAGCTCCTGCTGTTTCTGACCTTCCCTTGCCAGTGCTTTCACAGCCAAACATACACTAAGAATCTCCCCTTGCCTTGCCTCCCACCACTCCCAAGACACATTCTCAAGCTCACTCTCACTCTCGGCACAGACCAGCTCACAAAGTTAAAACATACAGCCATTTCTACCACACCAGAGCTCTAAGGGCTTAGAGTTCTTGCTGTTTCTGACCTTCCCTTGCCAGTGCTTTCACAGCCAAACATACACTAAGAATCTCCCCTTGCCTTGCCTCCCACCACTCCCAAGACACATTCGCAAGCTCACTCTCACTCGCGGCACAGACCATCTCACAAAGTTAAAACATACAGCCATGTTTCCCTCTTAATATTTCTAAGGGCTTAATGCTCTTGCTGGTCCTCACCTTCCCTTGCCAGCACTTTCACACCCAGACAGACACTGCGGATGTACTTTTGCCTTGCCTCCCAGCACTCTCAATACACATTCGCAAGCTCACTCTCACATTCGCACAGACCAGCTCACAAAGTGCAAACATGCAGCCATTTCTCCCACACCAGAGCTCTAAGGCCTGAGAGCTGGTGCTGTATTCAACTGCCCTTCCCACCGCACTCACAGCCAGACACCCCCCTGCATCTCACCTTGCCTTGCCTCCCACCACTCCCAAGACACATTCGCAAGCTCACTCTCACTCTCGGCACAGACCAGCTCACAAAGTTAAAACATACAGCCATTTCTCCCACACCAGAGCTCTAAGGGCTTAGAGCTCCTGCTGTTTCTGACCTTCCCTTGCCAGTGCTTTCACAGCCAAACATACACTAAGAATCTCCCCTTGCCTTGCCTCGCACCACTCCCAAGACACATTCTCAAGCTCCCTCTCACTCTCGGCACAGACCAGATCACAAAGTTAAAACATACAGCCATTTCTACCACACCAGAGCTCTAAGGGCTTAGAGCTCCTGCTGTTTCTGACCTTCCCTTGCCAGTGCTTTCACAGCCAAACATACACTAAGAATCTCCCCTTGCCTTGCCTCCCACCACTCCCAAGACACATTCTCAAGCTCCCTCTCACTCTCGGCACAGACCAGCTCACAAAGTTAAAACATACAGCCATTTCTCCCACACCAGAGCTCTAAGGACTGAGAGCTCCTGCTGTTTCTGACCTTCCCTTGCCAGTGCTTTCACAGCCAGACAGACACTAAAAATCTCCCCTTGCCTTGCCTCCCACCACTCCCAAGACACATTCGCAAGCTCACTCTCACTCTCGGCACAGACCAGCTCACAAAGTTAAAACATACAGCCATGTTTCCCTCTTGATATTTCTAAGGACTTAATGCTCTTGCTGGTCCTCACCTTCCCTTGCCAGCACTTTCACACCCAGACAGACACTGCGGATGTACTTTTGCCTTGCCTCCCAGCACTCTCAATACACATTCGCAAGCTCACTCTCACTCTTCGCACAGACCAGCTCACAAAGTGCAAACATGCAGCCATTTCTCCCACACCAGAGCTCTAAGGCCTGAGAGCTGGTGCTGTATTCAACTGCCCTTCCCACCGCACTCACAGCCAGACACCCCCCTGGCATCTCCCCTTGCCTTGCCTCCCACCACTCCCAAGACACATTCGCAAGCTCCCTCTCACTCTCGGCACAGACCAGCTCACAAAGTTAAAACATCCAGCCATTTCTACCACACCAGAGCTCTAAGGGCTTAGAGCTCCTGCTGTTTCTGACCTTCCCTTGCCAGTGCTTTCACAGCCAGACAGACACTAAGAATCTCCCCTTGCCTTGCCTCCCACCACTCCCAAGACACATTCGCAAGCTCACTCTCACTCTCGGCACAGACCACCTCACAAAGTTAAAACATACAGCCATTTCTCCCACACCAGAGCTCTATGGCCTAAGAGCTCCTGCTGTTTCTGACCTTCCCTTGCCAGTGCTTTCACAGCCAAACATACACTAAGAATCTCCCCTTGCCTTGCCTCCCACCACTCCCAAGACACATTCGCAAGCTCACTCTCACTCTCGGCACAGACCAGCTCACAAAGTTAAAACATACAGCCATGTTTCCCTCTTAATATTTCTAAGGGCTTAATGCTCTTGCTGGTCCTCACCTTCCCTTGCCAGCACTTTCACACCCAGACAGACACTGCGGATGTACTTTTGCCTTGCCTCCCAGCACTCTCAATACACATTCGCAAGCTCACTCTCACTCTTCGCACAGACCAGCTCACAAAGTTAAAACATACAGCCATTTCTCCCACACCAGAGATCTAAGGGCTTAGAGCTCTTGCTGTTTCTGACCTTCCCTTGCCAGTGCTTTCACAGCCAGACACCCCCCTGGCATCCCCCCTTGCCTTGCCTCCCACCACTCCCAAGACACATTCTCAAGCTCACTCTCACTCTCGTCACAGACCAGCTCACAAAGTTAAAACATACAGCCATTTCTCCCACACCAGAGCTCTAAGGGCTTAGAGCTCCTGCTGTTTCTGACCTTCCCTTGCCAGTGCTTTCACAGCCAAACATACACTAAGAATCTCCCCTTGCCTTGCCTCCCACCACTCCCAAGACACATTCGCAAGCTCACTCTCACTCTCGGCACAGACCAGCTCACAAAGTTAAAACATAAAGCCATGTTTCCCTCTTAATATTTCTAAGGGCTTAATGCTCTTGCTGGTCCTCACCTTCCCTTGCCAGCACTTTCACACCCAGACAGACACTGCGGATGTACTTTTGCCTTGCCTCCCAGCACTCTCAATACACATTCGCAAGCTCACTCTCACTCTTCGCACAGACCAGCTCACAAAGTGCAAACATGCAGCCATTTCTCCCACACCAGAGCTCTAAGGCCTAAGAGCTGGTGCTGTATTCAACTGCCCTTCCCACCGCACTCACAGCCAGACACCCCCCTGGCATCTCCCCTTGCCTTGCCTCCCACCACTCCCAAGACACATTCGCAAGCTCACTCTCACTCTCGGCACAGACCAGCTCACAAAGTTAAAACATCCAGCCATTTCTCCCACACCAGAGCTCTAAGGGCTTAGAGCTCTTGCTGTTTCTGACCTTCCCTTGCCAGTGCTTTCACAGCCAAACATGCACTAAGAATCTCCCCTTGCCTTGCCTCCCACCACTCCCAAGACACATTCGCAAGCTCACTCTCACTCGCGGCACAGACCAGCTCACAAAGTTAAAACATACAGCCATTTCTCCCACACCAGAGCTCTAAGGCCTAAGAGCTCCTGCTGTTTCTGACCTTCCCTTGCCAGTGCTTTCACAGCCAAACATACACTAAGAATCTCCCCTTGCCTTGCCTCCCACCACTCCCAAGACACATTCGCAAGCTCACTCTCACTCTCGGCACAGACCAGCTCACAAAGTTAAAACATACAGCCATGTTTCCCTCTTAATATTTCTAAGGGCTTAATGCTCTTGCTGGTCCTCACCTTCCCTTGCCAGCACTTTCACACCCAGACAGACACTGCGGATGTACTTTTGCCTTGCCTCCCAGCACTCTCAATACACATTCGCAAGCTCACTCTCACATTCGCACACACCAGCTCACAAAGTGCAAACATGCAGCCATTTCTCCCACACCAGAGCTCTAAGGCCTGAGAGCTGGTGCTCTATTCAACTGCCCTTCCCACCGCACTCACAGCCAGACACCCCCCTGCATCTCACCTTGCCTTGCCTCCCACCACTCCCAAGACACATTCGCAAGCTCACTCTCACTCTCGGCACAGACCAGCTCACAAAGTTAAAACATACAGCCATTTCTCCCACACCAGAGCTCTAAGGGCTTAGAGCTCCTGCTGTTTCTGACCTTCCCTTGCCAGTGCTTTCACAGCCAAACATACACTAAGAATCTCCCCTTGCCTTGCCTCGCACCACTCCCAAGACACATTCTCAAGCTCCCTCTCACTCTCGGCACAGACCAGATCACAAAGTTAAAACATACAGCCATTTCTACCACACCAGAGCTCTAAGGGCTTAGAGCTCCTGCTGTTTCTGACCTTCCCTTGCCAGTGCTTTCACAGCCAAACATACACTAAGAATCTCCCCTTGCCTTGCCTCCCACCACTCCCAAGACACATTCTCAAGCTCCCTCTCACTCTCGGCACAGACCAGCTCACAAAGTTAAAACATACAGCCATTTCTCCCACACCAGAGCTCTAAGGACTGAGAGCTCCTGCTGTTTCTGACCTTCCCTTGCCAGTGCTTTCACAGCCAGACAGACACTAAAAATCTCCCCTTGCCTTGCCTCCCACCACTCCCAAGACACATTCGCAAGCTCACTCTCACTCTCGGCACAGACCAGCTCACAAAGTTAAAACATACAGCCATGTTTCCCTCTTGATATTTCTAAGGACTTAATGCTCTTGCTGGTCCTCACCTTCCCTTGCCAGCACTTTCACACCCAGACAGACACTGCGGATGTACTTTTGCCTTGCCTCCCAGCACTCTCAATACACATTCGCAAGCTCACTCTCACTCTTCGCACAGACCAGCTCACAAAGTGCAAACATGCAGCCATTTCTCCCACACCAGAGCTCTAAGGCCTGAGAGCTGGTGCTGTATTCAACTGCCCTTCCCACCGCACTCACAGCCAGACACCCCCCTGGCATCTCCCCTTGCCTTGCCTCCCACCACTCCCAAGACACATTCGCAAGCTCCCTCTCACTCTCGGCACAGACCAGCTCACAAAGTTAAAACATCCAGCCATTTCTACCACACCAGAGCTCTAAGGGCTTAGAGCTCCTGCTGTTTCTGACCTTCCCTTGCCAGTGCTTTCACAGCCAGACAGACACTAAGAATCTCCCCTTGCCTTGCCTCCCACCACTCCCAAGACACATTCGCAAGCTCACTCTCACTCTCGGCACAGACCACCTCACAAAGTTAAAACATACAGCCATTTCTCCCACACCAGAGCTCTATGGCCTAAGAGCTCCTGCTGTTTCTGACCTTCCCTTGCCAGTGCTTTCACAGCCAAACATACACTAAGAATCTCCCCTTGCCTTGCCTCCCACCACTCCCAAGACACATTCGCAAGCTCCCTCTCACTCTCGGCACAGACCAGCTCACAAAGTTAAAACATACAGCCATTTCTCCAACACCAGAGCTCTAAGGCCTAAGAGCTCTTGCTGTTTCTGACCTTCCCTTGCCAGTGCTTTCACAGCCAAACATACACTAAGAATCTCCCCTTGCCTTGCCTCCCACCACTCCCAAGACACATTCGCAAGCTCACTCTCACTCTCGGCACAGACCAGCTCACAAAGTTAAAACATACAGCCATGTTTCCCTCTTAATATTTCTAAGGGCTTCATGCTCTTGCTGGTCCTCACCTTCCCTTGCCAGCACTTTCACACCCAGACAGACACTGCGGATGTACTTTTGCCTTGCCTCCCAGCACTCTCAATACACATTCGCAAGCTCACTCTCACTCTTCGCACAGACCAGCTCACAAAGTTAAAACATCCAGCCATTTCTCCCACACCAGAGCTCTAAGGGCTTAGAGCTCTTGCTGTTTCTGACCTTCCCTTGCCAGTGCCTTCACAGCCAAACATACACTAAGAATCTCCCCTTGCCTTGCCTCCCACCACTCCCAAGACACATTCTCAAGCTCCCTCTCACTCTCGGCACAGACCAGCTCACAAAGTTAAAACATACAGCCATTTCTCCCACACCAGAGCTCTAAGGCCTAAGAGCTCCTGCTGTTTCTGACCTTCCCTTGCCAGTGCTTTCACAGCCAAACATACACTAAGAATCTCCCCTTGCCTTGCCTCCCACCACTCCCAAGACACATTCGCAAGCTCACTCTCACTCTCGGCACAGACCAGATCACAAAGTTAAAACATACAGCCATTTCTCCCACACCAGAGCTCTAAGGCCTAAGAGCTCTTGCTGTTTCTGACCTTCCCTTGCCAGTGCTTTCACAGCCAAACATACACTAAGAATCTCCCCTTGCCTTGCCTCCCACCACTCCCAAGACACATTCGCAAGCTCACTCTCATTCTCGGCACAGACCAGCTCACAAAGTTAAAACATACAGCCATGTTTCCCTCTTAATATTTCTAAGGGCTTAATGCTCTTGCTGGTCCTCACCTTCCCTTGCCAGCACTTTCACACCCAGACAGACACTGCGGATGTACTTTTGCCTTGCCTCCCAGCACTCTCAATACACATTCGCAAGCTCACTCTCACTCTTCGCACAGACCAGCTCACAAAGTTAAAACATACAGCCATTTCTCCCACACCAGAGCTCTAAGGGCTTAGAGCTCTTGCTGTTTCTGACCTTCCCTTGCCAGTGCTTTCACAGCCAAACATACACTAAGAATCTCCCCTTGCCTTGCCTCCCACCACTCCCAAGACACATTCTCAACCTCACTCTCACTCGCGGCACAGACCAGCTCACAAAGTTAAAACATACAGCCATTTCTCCCACACCAGAGCTCTAAGGGCTTAGAGCTCCTGCTGTTTCTGACCTTCCCTTGCCAGTGCTTTCACAGCCAAACATACACTAAGAATCTCCCCTTGCCTTGCCTCCCACCACTCCCAAGACACATTCGCAAGCTCACTCTCACTCTCGGCACAGACCAGCTCACAAAGTTAAAACATACAGCCATGTTTCCCTCTTGATATTTCTAAGGGCTTAATGCTCTTGCTGGTCCTCACCTTCCCTTGCCAGCACTTTCACACCCAGACAGACACTGCGGATGTACTTTTGCCTTGCCTCCCAGCACTCTCAATACACATTCGCAAGCTCACACTCACATTCGCACAGACCAGCTCACAAAGTGCAAACATGCAGCCATTTCTCCCACACCAGAGCTCTAAGGCCTAAGAGCTGGTGCTGTATTCAACTGCCCTTCCCACCGCACTCACAGCCAGACACCCCCCTGGCATCCCCCCTTGCCTTGCCTCCCACCACTCCCAAGACACATTCTCAAGCTCCCTCTCACTCTCGGCACAGACCAGCTCACAAAGTTAAAACATACAGCCATTTCTCCCACACCAGAGCTCTAAGGGCTTAGAGCTCCTGCTGTTTCTGACCTTCCCTTGCCAGTGCTTTCACAGCCAAACATACACTAAGAATCTCCCCTTGCCTTGCCTCCCACCACTCCCAAGACACATTCGCAAGCTCACTCTCACTCTCGGCACAGACCAGATCACAAAGTTAAAACATACAGCCATGTTTCCCTCTTAATATTTCTAAGGGCTTAATGCTCTTGCTGGTCCTCACCTTCCCTTGCCAGCACTTTCACACCCAGACAGACACTGCGGATGTACTTTTGCCTTGCCTCCCAGCACTCTCAATACACATTCGCAAGCTCACTCTCACTCTTCGCACAGACCAGCTCACAAAGTGCAAACATGCAGCCATTTCTCCCACACCAGAGCTCTAAGGCCTAAGAGCTGGTGCTGTATTCAACTGCCCTTCCCACCGCACTCACAGCCAGACACCCCCCTGGCATCTCCCCTTGCCTTGCCTCCCACCACTCCCAAGACACATTCTCAAGCTCACTCTCACTCTCGGCACAGACCAGCTCACAAAGTTAAAACATACAGCCATTTCTCCCACACCAGAGCTCTAAGGGCTTAGAGCTGGTGCTGTTTCTGACCTTCCCTTGCCAGTGCTTTCACAGCCAAACATACACTAAGAATCTCCCCTTGCCTTGCCTCCCACCACTCCCAAGACACATTCTCAAGCTCCCTCTCACTCTCGGCACAGACCAGATCACAAAGTTAAAACATACAGCCATTTCTCCCACACCAGAGCTCTAAGGGCTTAGAGCTCTTGCTGTTTCTGACCTTCCCTTGCCAGTGCTTTCACAGCCAAACATACACTAAGAATCTCCCCTTGCCTTGCCTCCCACCACTCCCAAGACACATTCGCAAGCTCACTCTCACTCTCGGCACAGACCAGATCACAAAGTTAAAACATCCAGCCATTTCTCCCACACCAGAGCTCTAAGGCCTAAGAGCTCCTGCTGTTTCTGACCTTCCCTTGCCAGTGCTTTCACAGACAAACATACACTAAGAATCTCCCCTTGCCTTGCCTCGCACCACTCCCAAGACACATTCTCAAGCTCCCTCTCACTCTCGGCACAGACCAGCTCACAAAGTTAAAACATACAGCCATGTTTCCCTCTTAATATTTCTAAGGGCTTAATGCTCTTGCTGGTCCTCACCTTCCCTTGCCAGCACTTTCACACCCAGACAGACACTGCAGATGTACTTTTGCCTTGCCTCCCAGCACTCTCACTACACATTCGAAAGCTCACTCTCACTCTTCGCACAGACCAGCTCACAAAGTGCAAACATGCAGCCATTTCTCCCACACCAGAGCTCTAAGGCCTGAGAGCTGGTGCTGTATTCAACTGCCCTTCCGACCGCACTCACAGCCAGACACCCCCCTGGCATCTCCCCTTGCCTTGCCTCCCACCACTCCCAAGACACATTCGCAAGCTCACTCTCACTCTCGGCACAGACCAGCTCACAAAGTTAAAACATACAGCCATGTTTCCCTCTTGATATTTCTAAGGGCTTAATGCTCTTGCTGGTCCTCACCTTCCCTTGCCAGCACTTTCACACCCAGACAGACACTGCGGATGTACTTTTGCCTTGCCTCCCAGCACTCTCAATACACATTCGCAAGCTCACTCTCACATTCGCACAGACCAGTTCACAAAGTGCAAACATGCAGCCATTTCTCCCACACCAGAGCTCTAAGGCCTAAGAGCTGGTGCTGTATTCAACTGCCCTTCCCACCGCACTCACAGCCAGACACCCCCCTGCATCTCCCCTTGCCTTGCCTCCCACCACTCCCAAGACACATTCTCAAGCTCCCTCTCACTCTCGGCACAGACCAGCTCACAAAGTTAAAACATACAGCCATTTCTCCCACACCAGAGCTCTAAGGGCTTAGAGCTCTTGCTGTTTCTGACCTTCCCTTGCCAGTGCTTTCACAGCAAGACATACACTAAGAATCTACCCTTGCCTTGCCTCCCACCACTCCCAAGACACATTCGCAAGCTCACTCTCACTCCGCACAGACCAGCTCACAAAGTTAAAACATACAGCCATTTCTCCCACACCAGAGCTCTAAGGGCTTAGAGCTCCTGCTGTTTCTGACCTTCCCTTGCCAGTGCTTTCACAGCCAAACATACACTAAGAATCTCCCCTTGCCTTGCCTCCCACCACTCCCAAGACACATTCGCAAGCTCCCTCTCACTCTCGGCACAGACCAGATCACAAAGTTAAAACATACAGCCATTTCTCCCACACCAGAGCTCCAAGGGCTTAGAGCTCCTGCTGTTTCTGACCTTCCCTTGCCAGTGCTTTCACAGCCAAACATACACTAAGAATCTCCCCTTGCCTTGCCTCGCAACACTCCCAAGACACATTCTCAAGCTCCCTCTCACTCTCGGCACAGACCAGCTCACAAAGTTAAAACATACAACCATTTCTCCCACACTAGAGCTCTAAGGCCTAAGAGCTCTTGCTGTTTCTGACCTTCCCTTGCCAGTGCTTTCACAGCCAAACATACACTAAGAATCTCCCCTTGCCTTGCCTCCCACCACTCCCAAGACACATTCGCAAGCTCACTCTCACTCTCGGCACAGACCAGCTCACAAAGTTAAAACATACAGCCATGTCTCCCTCTTGATATTTCTAAGGGCTTAATGCTCTTGCTGGTCCTCACCTTCCCTTGCCAGCACTTTCACACCCAGACAGACACTGCGGATGTACTTTTGCCTTGCCTCCCAGCACTCTCAATACACATTCGCAAGCTCACTCTCACTCTCGGCACAGACCAGCTCACAAAGTTAAAACATCCAGCCATTTCTCCCACACCAGAGCTCTAAGGGCTTAGAGCTCTTGCTGTTTCTGACCTTCCCTTGCCAGTGCTTTCACAGCCAAACATACACTAAGAATCTCCCCTTGCCTTGCCTCCCACCACTCCCAAGACACATTCGCAAGCTCCCTCTCACTCTCGGCACAGACCAGCTCACAAAGTTAAAACATACAGCCATTTCTCCCACACCAGAGCTCTAAGGGCTTAGAGCTCCTGCTGTTTCTGACCTTCCCTTGCCAGTGCTTTCACAGCCAAACATACACTAAGAATCTCCCCTTGCCTTGCCTCCCACCACTCCCAAGACACATTCTCAAGCTCACTCTCACTCTCGGCACAGACCACCTCACAAAGTTAAAACATACAGCCATTTCTCCCACACCAGAGCTCTAAGGGCTTAGAGCTCTTGCTGTTTCTGACCTTCCCTTGCCAGTGCTTTCACAGCCAAACATACACTAAGAATCTCCCCTTGCCTTGCCTCCCACCACTCCCAAGACACATTCGCAAGCTCACTCTCACTCTCGGCACAGACCAGCTCACAAAGTTAAAACATACAGCCATTTCTCCCACACCAGAGCTCTAAGGGCTTAGAGCTCTTGCTGTTTCTGACCTTCCCTTGCCAGTGCTTTCACAGCCAAACATACACTAAGAATCTCCCCTTGCCTTGCCTCCCACCACTCCCAAGACACATTCGCAAGCTCACTCTCACTCTCGGCATAGACCAGCTCACAAAGTTAAAACATACAGCCATTTCTCCCACACCAGAGATCTAAGGGTTTAGAGCTCTTGCTGTTTCTGACCTTCCCTTGCCAGTGCTTTCACAGCCAAACATACACTAAGAATCTCCCCTTGCCTTGCCTCCCACCACTCCCAAGACACATTCTCAAGCTCCCTCTCACTCTCGGCACAGACCAGATCACAAAGTTAAAACATACAGCCATTTCTCCCACACCAGAGCTCTAAGGGCTTAGAGCTCCTGCTGTTTCTGACCTTCCCTTGCCAGTGCTTTCACAGCCAAACATACACTAAGAATCTCCCCTTGCCTTGCCTCCCACCACTCCCAAGACACATTCGCAAGCTCACTCTCACTCTCGGCACAGACCAGATCACAAAGTTAAAACATACAGCCATGTTTCCCTCTTGATATTTCTAAGGGCTTAATGCTCTTGCTGGTCCTCACCTTCCCTTGCCAGCACTTTCACACCCAGACAGACACTGCGGATGTACTTTTGCCTTGCCTCCCAGCACTCTCAATACACATTCGCAAGCTCACTCTCACATTCGCACAGACCAGCTCACAAAGTGCAAACATGCAGCCATTTCTCCCACACCAGAGCTCTAAGGCCTAAGAGCTGGTGCTGTATTCAACTGCCCTTCCCACCGCACTCACAGCCAGACACCCCCCTGGCATCTCCCCTTGCCTTGCCTCCCACCACTCCCAAGACACATTCTCAAGCTCCCTCTCACTCTCGGCACAGACCAGCTCCCAAAGTTAAAACATACAGCCATTTCTCCCACACCAGAGCTCTAAGGGCTTAGAGCTCTTGCTGTTTCTGACCTTCCCTTGCCAGTGCTTTCACAGCAAGACATACACTAAGAATCTCCCCTTGCCTTGCCTCCCACCACTCCCAAGACACATTCGCAAGCTCACTCTCACTCTCGGCACAGACCAGATCACAAAGTTAAAACATACAGCCATTTCTCCCACACCAGAGATCTAAGGGCTTAGAGCTCTTGCTGTTTCTGACCTTCCCTTGCCAGTGCTTTCACAGCCAAACATACACTAAGAATCTCCCCTTGCCTTGCCTCCCACCACTCCCAAGACACATTCGCAAGCTCACTCTCACTCTCGGCACAGACCAGCTCACAAAGTTAAAACATACAGCCAGGTTTCCCTCTTAATATTTCTAAGGGCTTCATGCTCTTGCTGGTCCTCACCTTCCCTTGCCAGCACTTTCACACCCAGACAGACACTGCGGATGTACTATTGCCTTGCCTCCCAGCACTCTCAATACACATTCGCAAGCTCACTCTCACTCTTCGCACAGACCAGCTCACAAAGTTAAAACATCCAGCCATTTCTCCCACACCAGAGCTCTAAGGGCTTAGAGCTCTTGCTGTTTCTGACCTTCCCTTGCCAGTGCCTTCACAGCCAAACATACACTAAGAATCTCCCCTTGCCTTGCCTCCCACCACTCCCAAGACACATTCTCAAGCTCCCTCTCACTCTCGGCACAGACCAGCTCACAAAGTTAAAACATACAGCCATTTCTCCCACACCAGAGCTCTAAGGCCTAAGAGCTCCTGCTGTTTCTGACCTTCCCTTGCCAGTGCTTTCACAGCCAAACATACACTAAGAATCTCCCCTTGCCTTGCCTCCCACCACTCCCAAGACACATTCGCAAGCTCACTCTCACTCTCGGCACAGACCAGCTCACAAAGTTAAAACATACAGCCATTTCTCCCACACCAGAGCTCTAAGGCCTAAGAGCTCTTGCTGTTTCTGACCTTCCCTTGCCAGTGCTTTCACAGCCAAACATACACTAAGAATCTCCCCTTGCCTTGCCTCCCACCACTCCCAAGACACATTCGCAAGCTCACTCTCATTCTCGGCACAGACCAGCTCACAAAGTTAAAACATACAGCCATGTTTCCCTCTTAATATTTCTAAGGGCTTAATGCTCTTGCTGGTCCTCACCTTCCCTTGCCAGCACTTTCACACCCAGACAGACACTGCGGATGTACTTTTGCCTTGCCTCCCAGCACTCTCAATACACATTCGCAAGCTCACTCTCACTCTTCGCACAGACCAGCTCACAAAGTTAAAACATACAGCCATTTCTCCCACACCATAGCTCTAAGGCCTAAGAGCTGGTGCTGTATTCAACTGCCCTTCCCACCGCACTCACAGCCAGACACCCCCCTGGCATCCCCCCTTGCCTTGCCTCCCACCACTCCCAAGACACATTCGCAAGCTCCCTCTCACTCTCGGCACAGACCAGCTCACAAAGTTAAAACATACAGCCATTTCTCCCACACCAGAGCTCTAAGGGCTTAGAGCTCCTGCTGTTTCTGACCTTCCCTTGCCAGTGCTTTCACAGCCAAACATACACTAAGAATCTCCCCTTGCCTTGCCTCCCACCACTCCCAAGACACATTCGCAAGCTCACTCTCACTCTCGGCACAGACCAGATCACAAAGTTAAAACATACAGCCATGTTTCCCTCTTAATATTTCTAAGGGCTTAATGCTCTTGCTGGTCCTCACCTTCCCTTGCCAGCACTTTCACACCCAGACAGACACTGCGGATGTACTTTTGCCTTGCCTCCCAGCACTCTCAATACACATTCGCAAGCTCACTCTCACTCTTCGCACAGACCAGCTCACAAAGTGCAAACATGCAGCCATTTCTCCCACACCAGAGCTCTAAGGCCTAAGAGCTGGTGCTGTATTCAACTGCCCTTCCCACCGCACTCACAGCCAGACACCCCCCTGGCATCTCCCCTTGCCTTGCCTCCCACCACTCCCAAGACACATTCTCAAGCTCACTCTCACTCTCGGCACAGACCAGCTCACAAAGTTAAAACATACAGCCATTTCTCCCACACCAGAGCTCTAAGGGCTTAGAGCTGGTGCTGTTTCTGACCTTCCCTTGCCAGTGCTTTCACAGCCAAACATACACTAAGAATCTCCCCTTGCCTTGCCTCGCAACACTCCCAAGACACATTCTCAAGCTCCCTCTCACTCTCGGCACAGACCAGCTCACAAAGTTAAAACATACAGCCATTTCTCCCACACCAGAGCTCTAAGGGCTTAGAGCTCTTGCTGTTTCTGACCTTCCCTTGCCAGTGCTTTCACAGCCAAACATACACTAAGAATCTCCCCTTGCCTTGCCTCCCACCACTCCCAAGACACATTCGCAAGCTCACTCTCACTCTCGGCACAGACCAGCTCACAAAGTTAAAACATACAGCCATTTCTCCCACACCAGAGCTCTAAGGGCTTAGAGCTCCTGCTGTTTCTGACCTTCCCTTGCCAGTGCTTTCACAGCCAAACATACACTAAGAATCTCCCCTTGCCTTGCCTCCCACCACTCCCAAGACACATTCGCAAGCTCACTCTCACTCTCGGCACAGACCAGCTCACAAAGTTAAAACATAGAGGCATGTTTCCCTCTTAATATTTCTAAGGGCTTAATGCTCTTGCTGGTCCTCACCTTCCCTTGCCAGCACTTTCACACCCAGACAGACACTGCGGATGTACTTTTGCCTTGCCTCCCAGCACTCTCAATACACATTCGAAAGCTCACTCTCACTCTTCGCACAGACCAGCTCACAAAGTGCAAACATGCAGCCATTTCTCCCACACCAGAGCTCTAAGGACTGAGAGCTGGTGCTGTATTCAACTGCCCTTCCCACCGCACTCACAGCCAGACACCCCCCTGGCATCTCCCCTTGCCTTGCCTCCCACCACTCCCAAGACACATTCGCAAGCTCACTCTCACTCTCGGCACAGACCAGCTCACAAAGTTAAAACATACAGCCATGTTTCCCTCTTGATATTTCTAAGGGCTTAATGCTCTTGCTGGTCCTCACCTTCCCTTGCCAGCACTTTCACACCCAGACAGACACTGCGGATGTACTTTTGCCTTGCCTCCCAGCACTCTCAATACACATTCGCAAGCTCACTCTCACATTCGCACAGACCAGCTCACAAAGTGCAAACATGCAGCCATTTCTCCCACACCAGAGCTCTAAGGCCTAAGAGCTGGTGCTGTATTCAACTGCCCTTCCCACCGCACTCACAGCCAGACACCCCCCTGGCATCTCCCCTTGCCTTGCCTCCCACCACTCCCAAGACACATTCTCAAGCTCCCTCTCACTCTCGGCACAGACCAGCTCACAAAGTTAAAACATACAGCCATTTCTCCCACACCAGAGCTCTAAGGGCTTAGAGCTCTTGCTGTTTCTGACCTTCCCTTGCCAGTGCTTTCACAGCAAGACATACACTAAGAATCTCCCCTTGCCTTGCCTCCCACCACTCCCAAGACACATTCGCAAGCTCACTCTCACTCCGCACAGACCAGCTCACAAAGTTAAAACATACAGCCATTTCTACCACACCAGAGCTCTAAGGGCTTAGAGCTCCTGCTGTTTCTGACCTTCCCTTGCCAGTGCTTTCACAGCCAAACATACACTAAGAATCTCCCCTTGCCTTGCCTCCCACCACTCCCAAGACACATTCGCAAGCTCCCTCTCACTCTCGGCACAGACCAGATCACAAAGTTAAAACATACAGCCATTTCTCCCACACCAGAGCTCTAAGGGCTTAGAGCTCCTGCTGTTTCTGACCTTCCCTTGCCAGTGCTTTCACAGCCAAACATACACTAAGAATCTCCCCTTGCCTTGCCTCCCACCACTCCCAAGACACATTCGCAAGCTCACTCTCACTCGCGGCACAGACCAGCTCACAAAGTTAAAACATACAGCCATGTTTCCCTCTTGATATTTCTAAGGACTTAATGCTCTTGCTGGTCCTCACCTTCCCTTGCCAAACCTTTCACACCCAGACAGACACTGCGGATGTACTTTTGCCTTGCCTCCCAGCACTCTCACTACACATTCGCAAGCTCACTCTCACTCCGCACAGACCATCTCACAAAGTGCAAACATGCAGCCATTTCTCCCACACCAGAGCTCTAAGGCCTAAGAGCTGGTGCTGTATTCAACTGCCCTTCCCACCGCACTCACAGCCAGACACCCCCCTGGCATCTCCCCTTGCCTTGCCTCCCACCACTCCCAAGACACATTCGCAAGCTCCCTCTCACTCTCGGCACAGACCAGCTCACAAAGTTAAAACATACAGCCATTTCTCCCACACCAGAGCTCTAAGGGCTTAGAGCTGGTGCTGTTTCTGACCTTCCCTTGCCAGTGCTTTCACAGCCAAACATACACTAAGAATCTCCCCTTGCCTTGCCTCCCACCACTCCCAAGACACATTCGCAAGCTCACTCTCACTCTCGGCACAGACCAGCTCACAAAGTTAAAACATACAACCATTTCTCCCACACTAGAACTCTAAGGCCTAAGAGCTCTTGCTGTTTCTAACCTTCCCTTGCCAGTGCTTTCACAGCCAAACATACACTAAGAATCTCCCCTTGCCTTGCCTCCCACCACTCCCAAGACACATTCTCAAGCTCACTCTCACTCTCGGCACAGACCAGCTCACAAAGTTAAAACATACAGCCATGTCTCCCTCTTGATATTTCTAAGGGCTTAATGCTCTTGCTGGTCCTCACCTTCCCTTGCCAGCACTTTCACACCCAGACAGACACTGCGGATGTACTTTTGCCTTGCCTCCCAGCACTCTCAATACACATTCGCAAGCTCACTCTCACTCTCGGCACAGACCAGCTCACAAAGTTAAAACATCCAGCCATTTCTCCCACACCAGAGATCTAAGGGTTTAGAGCTCTTGCTGTTTCTGACCTTCCCTTGCCAGTGCTTTCACAGCCAAACATACACTAAGAATCTCCCCTTGCCTTGCCTCCCACCACTCCCAAGACACATTCTCAAGCTCCCTCTCACTCTCGGCACAGACCAGATCACAAAGTTAAAACATACAGCCATTTCTCCCACACCAGAGCTCTAAGGGCTTAGAGCTCCTGCTGTTTCTGACCTTCCCTTGCCAGTGCTTTCACAGCCAAACATACACTAAGAATCTCCCCTTGCCTTGCCTCCCACCACTCCCAAGACACATTCGCAAGCTCACTCTCACTCTCGGCACAGACCAGATCACAAAGTTAAAACATACAGCCATGTTTCCCTCTTAATATTTCTAAGGGCTTAATGCTCTTGCTGGTCCTCACCTTCCCTTGCCAGCACTTTCACACCCAGACAGACACTGCGGATGTACTTTTGCCTTGCCTCCCAGCACTCTCAATACACATTCGAAAGCTCACTCTCACATTCACACAGACCAGCTCACAAAGTGCAAACATGCAGCCATTTCTCCCACACCAGAGCTCTAAGGCCTGAGAGCTGGTGCTGTATTCAACTGCCCTTCCCACCGCACTCACAGCCAGACACCCCCCTGGCATCTCCCCTTGCCTTGCCTCCCACCACTCCCAAGACACATTCGCAAGCTCACTCTCACTCTCGGCACAGACCAGCTCACAAAGTTAAAACATACAGCCATGTTTCCCTCTTGATATTTCTAAGGGCTTAATGCTCTTGCTGGTCCTCACCTTCCCTTGCCAGCACTTTCACACCCAGACAGACACTGCGGATGTACTTTTGCCTTGCCTCCCAGCACTCTCAATACACATTCGCAAGATCACTCTCACATTCGCACAGACCAGCTCACAAAGTGCAAACATGCAGCCATTTCTCCCACACCAGAGCTCTAAGGCCTAAGAGCTGGTGCTGTATTCAACTGCCCTTCCCACCGCACTCACAGCCAGACACCCCCCTGGCATCTCCCCTTGCCTTGCCTCCCACCACTCCCAAGACACATTCGCAAGCTCCCTCTCACTCTCGGCACAGACCAGCTCCCAAAGTTAAAACATACAGCCATTTCTCCCACACCAGAGCTCTAAGGGCTTAGAGCTCTTGCTGTTTCTGACCTTCCCTTGCCAGTGCTTTCACAGCAAGACATACACTAAGAATCTCCCCTTGCCTTGCCTCCCACCACTCCCAAGACACATTCGCAAGCTCACTCTCACTCTCGGCACAGACCAGCTCACAAAGTTAAAACATACAGCCATTTCTCCCACACCAGAGATCTAAGGGCTTAGAGCTCTTGCTGTTTCTGACCTTCCCTTGCCAGTGCTTTCACAGCCAAACATACACTAAGAATCTCCCCTTGCCTTGCCTCCCACCACTCCCAAGACACATTCGCAAGCTCACTCTCACTCTCGGCACAGACCAGATCACAAAGTTAAAACATACAGCCATTTCTCCCACACCAGAGATCTAAGGGCTTAGAGCTCTTGCTGTTTCTGACCTTCCCTTGCCAGTGCTTTCACAGCCAAACATACACTAAGAATCTCCCCTTGCCTTGCCTCCCACCACTCCCAAGACACATTCGCAAGCTCACTCTCACTCTCGGCACAGACCAGCTCCCAAAGTTAAAACATAAAGCCATGTTTCCCTCTTAATATTTCTAAGGGCTTAATGCTCTTGCTGGTCCTCACCTTCCCTTGCCAGCACTTTCACACCCAGACAGACACTGCGGATGTACTTTTGCCTTGCCTCCCAGCACTCTCAATACACATTCGCAAGCTCACTCTCACTCTCGGCACAGACCAGCTCACAAAGTTAAAACATCCAGCCATTTCTCCCACACCAGAGATCTAAGGGTTTAGAGCTCTTGCTGTTTCTGACCTTCCCTTGCCAGTGCTTTCACAGCCAAACATACACTAAGAATCTCCCCTTGCCTTGCCTCCCACCACTCCCAAGACACATTCTCAAGCTCCCTCTCACTCTCGGCACAGACCAGATCACAAAGTTAAAACATACAGCCATTTCTCCCACACCAGAGCTCTAAGGGCTTAGAGCTCCTGCTGTTTCTGACCTTCCCTTGCCAGTGCTTTCACAGCCAAACATACACTAAGAATCTCCCCTTGCCTTGCCTCCCACCACTCCCAAGACACATTCGCAAGCTCACTCTCACTCTCGGCACAGACCAGATCACAAAGTTAAAACATACAGCCATGTTTCCCTCTTAATATTTCTAAGGGCTTAATGCTCTTGCTGGTCCTCACCTTCCCTTGCCAGCACTTTCACACCCAGACAGACACTGCGGATGTACTTTTGCCTTGCCTCCCAGCACTCTCAATACACATTCGAAAGCTCACTCTCACATTCACACAGACCAGCTCACAAAGTGCAAACATGCAGCCATTTCTCCCACACCAGAGCTCTAAGGCCTGAGAGCTGGTGCTGTATTCAACTGCCCTTCCCACCGCACTCACAGCCAGACACCCCCCTGGCATCTCCCCTTGCCTTGCCTCCCACCACTCCCAAGACACATTCGCAAGCTCACTCTCACTCTCGGCACAGACCAGCTCACAAAGTTAAAACATACAGCCATGTTTCCCTCTTGATATTTCTAAGGGCTTAATGCTCTTGCTGGTCCTCACCTTCCCTTGCCAGCACTTTCACACCCAGACAGACACTGCGGATGTACTTTTGCCTTGCCTCCCAGCACTCTCAATACACATTCGCAAGATCACTCTCACATTCGCACAGACCAGCTCACAAAGTGCAAACATGCAGCCATTTCTCCCACACCAGAGCTCTAAGGCCTAAGAGCTGGTGCTGTATTCAACTGCCCTTCCCACCGCACTCACAGCCAGACACCCCCCTGGCATCTCCCCTTGCCTTGCCTCCCACCACTCCCAAGACACATTCGCAAGCTCCCTCTCACTCTCGGCACAGACCAGCTCCCAAAGTTAAAACATACAGCCATTTCTCCCACACCAGAGCTCTAAGGGCTTAGAGCTCTTGCTGTTTCTGACCTTCCCTTGCCAGTGCTTTCACAGCAAGACATACACTAAGAATCTCCCCTTGCCTTGCCTCCCACCACTCCCAAGACACATTCGCAAGCTCACTCTCACTCTCGGCACAGACCAGCTCACAAAGTTAAAACATACAGCCATTTCTCCCACACCAGAGATCTAAGGGCTTAGAGCTCTTGCTGTTTCTGACCTTCCCTTGCCAGTGCTTTCACAGCCAAACATACACTAAGAATCTCCCCTTGCCTTGCCTCCCACCACTCCCAAGACACATTCGCAAGCTCACTCTCACTCTCGGCACAGACCAGATCACAAAGTTAAAACATACAGCCATTTCTCCCACACCAGAGATCTAAGGGCTTAGAGCTCTTGCTGTTTCTGACCTTCCCTTGCCAGTGCTTTCACAGCCAAACATACACTAAGAATCTCCCCTTGCCTTGCCTCCCACCACTCCCAAGACACATTCGCAAGCTCACTCTCACTCTCGGCACAGACCAGCTCCCAAAGTTAAAACATAAAGCCATGTTTCCCTCTTAATATTTCTAAGGGCTTAATGCTCTTGCTGGTCCTCACCTTCCCTTGCCAGTGCTTTCACACCCAGACAGACACTGCGGATGTACTTTTGCCTTGCCTCCCAGCACTCTCAATACACATTCGCAAGCTCACTCTCACATTCGCACAGACCAGCTCACAAAGTGCAAACATGCAGCCATTTCTCCCACACCAGAGCTCTAAGGCCTAAGAGCTGGTGCTGTATTCAACTGCCCTTCCCACCGCACTCACAGCCAGACACCCCCCTGGCATCTCCCCTTGCCTTGCCTCCCACCACTCCCAAGACACATTCGCAAGCTCCCTCTCACTCTCGGCACAGACCAGCTCACAAAGTTAAAACATCCAGCCATTTCTACCACACCAGAGCTCTAAGGGCTTAGAGCTCCTGCTGTTTCTGACCTTCCCTTGCCAGTGCTTTCACAGCCAGACAGACACTAAAAATCTCCCCTTGCCTTGCCTCCCACCACTCCCAAGACACATTCTCAAGCTCACTCTCACTCTCGGCACAGACCAGCTCACAAAGTTAAAACATACAGCCATTTCTCCCACACCAGAGCTCTAAGGGCTTAGAGCTCTTGCTGTTTCTGACCTTCCCTTGCCAGTGCTTTCACAGCCAAACATACACTAAGAATCTCCCCTTGCCTTGCCTCCCACCACTCCCAAGACACATTCTCAAGCTCACTCTCACTCTCGGCACAGACCAGCTCACAAAGTTAAAACATACAGCCATTTCTCCCACACCAGAGCTCTAAGGGCTTAGAGCTCCTGCTGTTTCTGACCTTCCCTTGCCAGTGCTTTCACAGCCAAACATACACTAAGAATCTCCCCTTGCCTTGCCTCCCACCACTCCCAAGACACATTCGCAAGCTCACTCTCACTCTCGGCACAGACCAGCTCACAAAGTTAAAACATACAGCCATGTTTCCCTCTTAATATTTCTAAGGGCTTAATGCTCTTGCTGGTCCTCACCTTCCCTTGCCAGCACTTTCACACCCAGACAGACACTGCGGATGTACTTTTGCCTTGCCTCCCAGCACTCTCAATACACATTCGCAAGCTCACTCTCACTCCGCACAGACCAGCTCACAAAGTTAAAACATACAGCCTTTTCTACCACACCAGAGCTCTAAGGGCTTAGAGCTCTTGCTGTTTCTGACCTTCCCTTGCCAGTGCTTTCACAGCCAGACAGACACTAAAAATCTCCCCTTGCCTTGCCTCCCACCACTCCCAAGACACATTCGCAAGCTCCCTCTCACTCTCGGCACAGACCAGCTCCCAAAGTTAAAACATACAGCCATTTCTCCCACACCAGAGATCTAAGGGCTTAGAGCTCTTGCTGTTTCTGACCTTCCCTTGCCAGTGCTTTCACAGCCAAACATACACTAAGAATCTCCCCTTGCCTTGCCTCGCAACACTCCCAAGACACATTCGCAAGCTCCCTCTCACTCTCGGCACAGACCAGCTCACAAAGTTAAAACATACAACCATTTCTCCCACACCAGAGCTCTAAGGCCTAAGAGCTCTTGCTGTTTCTGACCTTCCCTTGCCAGTGCTTTCACAGCCAAACATACACTAAGAATCTCCCCTTGCCTTGCCTCCCACCACTCCCAAGACACATTCTCAAGCTCACTCTCACTCTCGGCACAGACCAGCTCACAAAGTTAAAACATACAGCCATGTTTCCCTCTTGATATTTCTAAGGGCTTAATGCTCTTGCTGGTCCTCACCTTCCCTTGCCAGCACTTTCACACCCAGACAGACACTGCGGATGTACTTTTGCCTTGCCTCCCAGCACTCTCAATACACATTCGCAAGCTCACTCTCACTCTTCGCACAGACCAGCTCACAAAGTTAAAACATACAGCCATTTCTCCCACACCAGAGCTCTAAGGGCTTAGAGCTCTTGCTGTTTCTGACCTTCCCTTGCCAGTGCTTTCACAGCCAAACATACACTAAGAATCTCCCCTTGCCTTGCCTCCCACCACTCCCAAGACACATTCGCAAGCTCCCTCTCACTCTCGGCACAGACCAGCTCACAAAGTTAAAACATACAGCCATTTCTCCCACACCAGAGCTCTAAGGGCTTAGAGCTGGTGCTGTTTCTGACCTTCCCTTGCCAGTGCTTTCACAGCCAAACATATACTAAGAATCTCCCCTTGCCTTGCCTCCCACCACTCCCAAGACACATTCTCAAGCTCACTCTCACTCTCGGCACAGACCACCTCACAAAGTTAAAACATACAGCCATTTCTCCCACACCAGAGCTCTAAGGGCTTAGAGCTCTTGCTGTTTCTGACCTTCCCTTGCCAGTGCTTTCACAGCCAAACATACACTAAGAATCTCCCCTTGCCTTGCCTCCCACCACTCCCAAGACACATTCGCAAGCTCACTCTCACTCTCGGCACAGACCAACTCACAAAGTTAAAACATACAGCCATGTTTCCCTCTTAATATTTCTAAGGACTTAATGCTCTTGCTTGTCCTCACCTTCCCTTGCCAGCACTTTCACACCCAGACAGACACTGCAGATGTACTTTTGCCTTGCCTCCCAGCACTCTCAATACACATTCGCAAGCTCACTCTCACTCTTCGCACAGACCAGCTCACAAAGTGCAAACATGCAGCCATTTCTCCCACACCAGAGCTCTAAGGCCTGAGAGCTGGTGCTGTATTCAACTGCCCTTCCCACCGCACTCACAGCCAGACACCCCCCTGGCATCTCCCCTTGCCTTGCCTCCCACCACTCCCAAGACACATTCGCAAGCTCACTCTCACTCTCGGCACAGACCAGCTCACAAAGTTAAAACATCCAGCCATTTCTCCCACACCAGAGCTCTAAGGGCTTAGAGCTCTTGCTGTTTCTGACCTTCCCTTGCCAGTGCTTTCACAGCCAAACATACACTAAGAATCTCCCGTTGCCTTGCCTCCCACCACTCCCAAGACACATTCGCAAGCTCACTCTCACTCTCGGCATAGACCAGCTCACAAAGTTAAAACATACAGCCATTTCTCCCACACCAGAGCTCTAAGGGCTTAGAGCTCTTGCTGTTTCTGACCTTCCCTTGCCAGTGCTTTCACAGCCAAACATACACTAAGAATCTCCCCTTGCCTTGCCTGCCACCACTCCCAAGACACATTCTCAAGCTCCCTCTCACTCTCGGCACAGACCAGCTCACAAAGTTAAAACATACAGCCATTTCTCCCACACCAGAGCTCTAAGGGCTTAGAGCTCCTGCTGTTTCTGACCTTCCCTTGCCAGTGCTTTCACAGCCAAACATACACTAAGAATCTCCCCTTGCCTTGCCTCCCACCACTCCCAAGACACATTCGCAAGCTCACTCTCACTCTCGGCACAGACCAGATCACAAAGTTAAAACATACAGCCATGTTTCCCTCTTAATATTTCTAAGGGCTTAATGCTCTTGCTGGTCCTCACCTTCCCTTGCCAGCACTTTCACACCCAGACAGACACTGCGGATGTACTTTTGCCTTGCCTCCCAGCACTCTCAATACACATTCGAAA